>NC_137662.1:22639741-22820577 GCF_963422515.1 Blennius ocellaris | reverse complement strand
TGACGTTAAGCGTCGTAAGAGACCGGACTCGCAGATGTACTCAAGTATTTTCAAGATACACAGAAAAGTTTGTGGTAGTTTGATTTCTGGATCATCCCTCCCCTTGATGAGTCAATAAAAAAGCACATTTCCCCCCCCCAAAAAAGCCGTAGTTTGAAAATATAAATGATCCTCAACCACAGAAATACCCCCGCGCCACGACCAAATGCCAACGGGAAGAATTCCAATTAACCCCAAAACCCAGTTGTGTACTTGTGACCCCCGCATGACTTCTCATCCAATTTAGTAGTTGGTGCAGCCTGCAGGTGCCGGCGGAGGTGGGAAGAGTCCTGTAATTACAGCTGACAGACTGATGGTTGGTATTTCAGTCGGGGTTTGTGGCGGAGGAGGAGGGGGGGGGGGGGCAGTTCCGTACAGTGACTTAAAGAACTTGTTCAGAAAATAGGACCCTTCCCCCTCCTCTACCTTTTAATTATTGAAATGAGCCCACGGTTTTACATGCAGTGTGAGAGTGGGCGGTTGGCGGCGGTCGGGTTAGGGCTTAGGGCTGTTTACCACCGTCGAGGATAGAGGGAATGAATAATGCAATGTAAAACGTCTTTAAGTGTCCAGAAAAGTGATATAAACCCAATTTATTATTATTATTAGTAGTAGTAGCATTAGTAAGATTTGTATCAACCAGGTGGGAGGACAGTTGGTAAAGCTAATAAGCCCCCGTATCATTAATCAAGTGGTCAAAAGAGAGTCAACCAATGACTGCTAATGTTGCGTACAAGATATATAAATAGATCAGTGGCCGATGAGGTCATGGACGAGACTGTGAGGGCCTCTTCAGCCACGAAAAGTCCATTTAGTTCTCAAGCTCAAGGCGGCGTCACCAAGCTGGTGTCGTTGGTCAATGACTTTTTGTAGCGCCACGACCAAACTCCACAGAATTAACAGTTTAACCCTCCCTACTGTCAATATACATGTTAAAACAAATCGATAAAACAAGTAAATTGCTCTTCATGAGATGAAAGTAAAAAAATCCTCACCCAGTCGGTTCAATACCAACATAATAAAACCCAAATATTTGAATGCTGTAAAATGTGAAATCAAAGTGTTGGAGGTTGATTTGATGTGAGTTTAGGATGGTTTGTCATTAGTTTCTGTCTGGTTTGGCTCTCACCTCATTTGGTTTCCAAACGGGTTCAAACGGTTTAGTCTGGTTTCCATTTTATTGTCATAAGTTCAAGCTGGCGTCTGGCAGGTTTTCCTTCTCGTGTTCTTCTTGGGCTCAGTCTGGTTTTTTTCCATCCTGAATCTGCATGAACATGCCGTTGAGCTGGGTGCGTTTGCTTGTCGGTGTCGTTGCTTAGTCAGGATTGGCTCCGGCACCAGAACCAAAGCCACTATCTCCAAGCTTAGGAACCCTTCTCCTACATTTCTCCTTCATCGACACCATGCTTGGAGGTTTTCACATGTTTAATCCTTCGTAAAGCTGCAGGAACAACAAAGTCAGTTGTCATCCTGAGCCCCACATTCCCTCCCTCCCCCGCCCACTTCATCACTGCAACGGTCAATCAAAACCAAAACCCGGCAACGTTCAGGAGGCGGCTGCAGAGTGTTGGTGCCCAGCGAACTGGAGGGGTATCCGTGTGGGCTGCTTCCTGCCGAGAGCTTCGACTTCCCCAAAAGGAAAGCAAGACTCTAAGCTTGTGGGTCGCAGGGAGTGGGCGGATAAATACCATGACTCAAGCTGGTGGCTGCACAGCGTTCCGTCCTCCTGGCTCCTCTGGGCCACCGGATCAGGGGACAGAGTGGCTGAAATATTAAGACGATGACATGCCTTCGCCAGCACGCAGTCTGCCTCAGCGGACACCGGAGATAATGTGCATCAAAGCGAGCCTGAGAACGGCCGGGGAAGGAGTAGCCCGGAGCTCTGTGCCATTTCAGAGCACAGAAGGAACACAAGGATGCATTTTTGTGCACTAAGATTCCCTAAACTATACCGGAGTCACTTTGTTTGGGCGTGACGTCACCGTGGAGACGGACAGGCTCGATTAAGAGGACGGAAACTCCATGAGCACACAGTTTTTCCCCTCCACATTATAATTCCATCTTAATAATCAAGATTAACTTGCTGTGTAGAATTAATTGGGACGTGCACCGTTCGTCGGCCAAAAGGATCATAGCAGAAATATTAGGCCCCGTTTGCACAAAGTATTCGAGCAAACGTAGAACTTTCATTGGTTTTTTTTGGTGTGTCCATTTACACAACGGTGCTCAGTCACTGAAAACAACTTTTTGTCGCTCCGCATCCGTGAAAAAGGGGCAAATACGCAACGTATTGAGAACACTGCTACTGTGCACCGGCCGTAGTGAATCGCTGTGCACAAGCATGAGTAGGACAATAACGGTGTTTCCTCCAGAGTGTCGTAACTCCGTCCCTATTCTCCTGTGACTTGGTAGCTTTATAGCTGATCGTCGGCGTAATAACAATCCAACTGGGTCGTCCATACAAATGTCCCTGAACTCGTTAATGTTTATGGTGTATTGTCCTCCGTGTGTGCATGTATTTGACATTAAAGATACATTTTCTCTTAACAAATATCACTAAATGGCATGACATGCTGGTAAAACTAGTTCGGGAGAAAAACAAATTATAATGCTTGCAATTATTGCCGTTCAGATTTATTGATGCTTTGCTTTCACAATCTGAATAAATGTAACAAAAAGTAAGCTCAAAAGTATTTTCAGTGAAGTTTGTGTTGCAGTTTTCAGATGCGAAGTTTTTTTTTTTTTTTTGTTAGTTTTGACCTCTGGGTACAAAGCTTTTAGTACCAGTTGACGATGTTGGTTCTTTGCACTGGTCTGTGTAACGTTCAATTAAATCGGCTAATTATACATGAGCATGTTGACTCGGCCTGTACAAGTCCTGTGGGGATGGATGCACAGGATCCCACCCTTTCTTACACGCACACGCACACACACACACATGCACACACACACGCTCTCGCCAACATGCCAAAGCTTTCATCTCTCGCCTCTAGTAAGTTTCTCATACAGTGAAAATCTGATCGCAACAATTCCACAGCAGGAAAAGGCTTCATCCTCCCGGGTTGGGATCCAGTGGAGGAGCACAACAACAACGATGACTTCAGAAAATGTCGCTCCATATGCATCTTGGGTCTCGGTATTATAAAATCCCAGTTGTTTGCTTAAGAAGCGACATCGGCTGATATCAGCTTCCACATTGTGAAGTGGATGTCTCCACAATGAGCCATGCTTGTATCATTTGGAAACACACCCAACTTGTCCCCTGAATGTGCGAAATGTGCACTTGGACATCTTTTTTTTCCCAGAGAATGTTTGCATTTCCAGATGATTCACAGCCTCATTTGGAGCTCAGCTTCCACACTCACCATCCAGAGAGGCGATTGATTGGACACTAGGTGAGGCTACATTGGTGAACAGGGAGACATTAGAGAAGAGACGGCACTGCCTTTATCTCAAGGAGACGAACACACACACACACACACACACACCATGTTAACTCATTGCAAGCGTCTCATGCAGGGTCCGCAACCCTCCATTGACTATCAATCAGGGCGACTATCCAGCACGGCCGCCTGGGGGCCCCGTCTGCATACGGCCCTCAGAAGGCCTTAAATCACCCTGAGTGGATGCTCCCTGTTTGAAGCAGCGCCACGACTGCAGGTCAGCAGCAGCAAAAATAAAAATAAAAAAAATTCATCGAGGTGATGGATGTCCGGTGTCTCCGGATCGCTGCTCATCTTCTGACTGAGAAGAGGAAATGCTCCGTTTTCTCTTTCTGTGCTCTTCAAAGTAGATGGATCTCCCCCCCCCCCCCCCCCAGCCATCAGTGAAGTTAGCAGGAGATTCGTGAAGATAACCTGAAGTGTCTTTGTTCTAAGATAACCAAGACGAACCAGTTGTATATTTTGGAACTCGCTAAATACCTTGATATATCACAACTGTGATTTCTGTACCGATATGTATCGTCTCTTAATAACGTCTCTCCACATCAAATCTTTAGAAATAGTTCTGGTTAAAGCAACATCAGCATGAAGTAAATTGTTTCCATGCTTTGCAAAAGGAATGAAGGAAACGTCCAAACAACTAATGAACAATAGGCAAAAACGATGTATTTAACTAGGATTGCATTATTCAACGTATTTAGTTATTAGATGTCAGACGTCTCGTCTACTGAACTGCCGTCATACCTGGAGGGGGGGGGGGGGGGGGGGGGGTTCAGGGAAAGAGAAAGAGCACCGTTATTTGGAGCAACGAACACAAACGCAACTTTGCATTCCTCACTCATCGCCTCATCGCCGCGCTCGGCAACACGATGGCTCATTCAGCCGCCATTCCCCTCCACTCCTTCTGTTTGGATCCGGCAGGTTGTGTGAGAGCGTAGGAACGCCGATGATGGGGGGGGGGGGGTAATAAAGCCTGGTGGCTGTCGGGCTCCAGCGCGTTCCGTTGTCCGCGACGCCGCGGCCGCGTCACGTCTTGTGTTCTCTGGTTTGTGAGCCATTAGCCGTAAGACACGTGGTGGAGTTAAGTGTTTGTAGATGAAGTGCCGCCTCCCCGTCATTCTTCTCTCTCTGAGCAGAGCCTCCTTGGCAGCGATTATCCCAAGAATGGGGGGAGGGAGGGGTAGGTGGTGGGGGGGTAGAAGGGGGGGGGGGGGTATGATTTGGTGTGACATTGACACAGAGCAGGAGGAGGGATTGCTGGGAGTAATTACAGAGATGTATCTCGCAGGAATTGGGATTCAATGCTGTTTGCCGTCCAGAGACACTGGTTAGAGGATGTGAGCGCAGATTAAAGCCCTCGGAGGTCAGAGCCGTGCGGATGTGGGGGGGAGGCGACGGGGGGGGGGGCGGGGATGCGAGGGGGGGGTAGAGAGACAGTAAGGAGCAGGGGATTTCAATATAAATGTAAAACAGTCCAGGAGCCACAAACAAGAGCTGTTCTATTTATTTTAGGGCTGACACTTCAAGGCGAGCGCACGGAAGCACAAGTATCGGCGCACGCACACACACACACACACACACACCAGGCGTCTCGCTCGCTCAGCCTGTTGATGCCGACTCCACAGTCTCAGAAGAGCTCTGAAACTTGATTGGCTTCTGTACAAGTGCGGCTTGATGCTACTGACAAATAACGTCCGAAAATGAAGCCGGCGCCGAGTCATAAATCAAACCGGCTCACCGTTTTGTTTTCTCCTCATTTTGCGTCGGCATCGACACGAGTCAACCTCTTTGACTCGCTTGTTTCCGAAGCGTTTCCCCTCCCGCGACATGAGGTTTTGCTGGGATTGTTGTGGCGTCGGTGTTTTGGCTCAAAGGGCCCCAGGCAGGTCGGGAGCTTTTGTCCAAACGGAAGTTTCTGCAATGTTTGGATCCAGGAGGTGAATCCTAATAATTACCTCGGCCAAGGAGGTTATAAAAATGTTTGTCTGTCTGTTAACAAGGTATCTCAAAAACTACTGAGTGTATCTTCAAAAAAAGTGGTGCACAAGTGCATTTTGATCAAAAGAAGAACCCAATACATTGTGGTGGTGCCCCAGATCTAAACGGTAGATTCTACTTTCGCAATATATTGTCTTATCTTGTGTTCTTTGAAATTATGAAATAAAACGCATGCGATCACCGAGCGGCGTAGATGAATTAATGCAGTTGATCAAGGTGTGGAATGTCATTTCCCCGTTTCCACGTCGACTCAAGAGCAATCAGAGGTTTCTGACCTCCGCTGTTTCAAGTGTCTTTGTACATAAATAAAGTATATGATTATAAACCTGAACTCTACTGCCATGAAGTATTCAACTCTGGATTTATAGATTTGTTCTCATGTGGAGTTCCACATCATGAATATCTCAGTATTTCTGCTGTGCGGTGGTGAAACCACAGGATGTTTCCAGGCTCACGTTCTGTGCTGAAACGTGTAACTGTCCATTCAGACACGAACTGGAGATTTGAAGTGTTTATTCAAGATGTCTTCAGAACTCTGGATTTCATACTGATAGCTGAATGTTTTCGAATGTTGGACGGTTGATAAATCCTTATAGCATTCTGCTACTACCACCGGGCACATTGGGAAATGTAATCCACAAACGCTTCTATCGTGACGGTACGTCCATAAGAGTTGTAAATCTCAGCGATAGTAGAAAAGTAGAAATTACACTTGGCACAGAAATAGAAGGGTGTTTTTTTTTTGGGGGGTTTTATTTTTAAGTTATTAAGTGTGGCTGTCAAATAGCAGGCTTCACATAGCAGCCGTCTCCAGCTGACTGGGCTGCAGGGCCGTCCTGCCGCTGTTATTTCAGGCTTCAGATGTGGGCGAGAAGTGGGAGCTGTCAGGTTTGGTTTGTGAATTAGGAAGAGCTTGACTGTCACACACACACACACACTTCTGCCTCTTATTCATTCTCTCTTTATTGAATCTATGAGGAGAAAATAAATGTAATTTAACTTTTCCTCGCGTCCCAAAAATAAAGCACCATTTTGTTTTTCCAAGTGGTTGATTAATCCTGGTAATTTTAATTGTCTCTTAATCATATTTGGTCAGGTTTACTGGAGGGAGTCCAGCAATGGTTTGTCCAGGAAGAGTCATTATTTCTTCCTAATGCTGGTAAAAAAAAAAACATTTCCAGCTTCAAAATGGGATCCGTCTGTAATTTCATGCTACCTTGTTGCTGTTTTTGACATTAATGAAATACCTGAAATACCGTGCATGCACACCGCTGCCATGGTAACTAGTTCTTCTGCACATGTGCCATGAGATGCACAACAGGAACAGTGTTTCCTCCACAGTGCCGTCTGTCCATACGAACATCTGTGTTTTCCCATTGTTGATATTTATAACGCCTTGTTCTCTGCTACGTCTGTCTGGTTTCATTACAAATACAACCAACAGCGCCAACTCCTGGCCTGGCATGCTAACTACATAATTTTCCTGGTTCTCCACCCAATATGCAGTTCTGGATATGGCTCGCCACGTGCCTCTGTACCGGGCCCTGCTGGAGCTGCTCCGGGCCATCTCCACCTGCACCGCCCTGGTGCCCCTGCTGCTGCCTCTGTCCGGAGACCCGGAGGAGGAGGAGGACGACGACGAGCACGAGGGGCAGACGTCTGTCGGGATGCTCCTGGCCAAGATGAAGACGTGCGTGGACACCTACACCAATCGGCTCAGGTGAGACCCGCGTCCGTCTTGGGGAGTTGAGAATCTCATTTGACTTCTGCTGCAGTCGAGTTAAATACCCCTGATCCTGCCCCCCCCCCCCCCCCCCCCCCCCTCCCTCCACGTGACTGCTGAGTCGTCACATCTTCATTTCCTGCATTAAAATGCACCCCGAGAGGGGAAGCGGGATGCATTGAGCTGCTTTCAGAGGTGGTCAGGGACACGTCTCGCATTGCGTCGCACTTTATTATTGTAAGGGGGAGGGGGAGGGGGAGGGGGGGTGGGGCAGCTGGGGAAGCCTCGACCCCAGATGGAGTCGACGAACACAAACCACACATACATGAGAAGAGATGCAAGCACACAGTCTCCAGATGAGTGAGCTCAGCAGCAGCACTCAGCCTCTTGACAACATGCTGTACTCAGGTTTACATACCGACACAGTGCATACATACATACATACATGACAGAGTGCCTGAGTATGAATGATGTATCCGCACGGTATTTTTAGAAAAAGCCTGTCGTGAATGTTGCAGCAGCTGCGGCCAGCCCGGTTCATATGAGGTGCCACCGTAAAGAAATTCACCGAAACGTTGCGTGAAATAGAAATCTGAAGCCACAAAGCCTCTCTCAAGCCTTGACAGTGAAAATAACTCGACTTTCACGTTTGTGTAAAAATAGCTTTTCCCTATTTTACCCTAAAACTGAAGTTGACGTTGAATATATGAACATCTTAGAATAAGTCGGCATCTCTTTTTATCTCTCGTCATTTTAGCTCTTAGTAGTTCTGCTTGATTTAGGGTTTCAGAGTTTTTAAATGTTGGGGAAATTTTACCTGTTCCACTTTTAATTAGCCCACAGAGCAACTTTTCTTTCAGCCGGGTATAACTTTCTTTTTATTCTTTTAAATAAAGCCTCATTCTGCAGCGATGTAAAACGATGTCACACCCAACTGATCGCTGCGATGCAGTTAATTAATCAGACGGTACCAAAACGGGTAGAGTCGTCCTTCAATTCTGACCTGGCGCTGCTCGTCTTCCTCACCGCTGTGCGCCGCAGGTCAAAGAAAGACAAAAGCAAAGGCGTGGTGAAGACGGAGAACTCCGACCCGGAGCCCGAGGGTTTGACTCTGCTGGTGCCGGACATCCAGAGGACGGCAGAGATCGTCTACGCCGCCACCACCAGCCTGCGGCAGGCCAACCAGGGTAGGTTTTCACACACGCCGATGAGGTTTTTCCGTCAAGCTGCGGCATTTTCCGGCCCGCGGAAGACCCGCGGCATTCTGCGGAGTAAAGTTTGGATTAAGGTAATATGGAATCGGTTATTAATCCCACAAATTCGGTCGTCACAGCAACTCAACCTTCCACGGAAACTTGAAGAAAGGGAGGATAGTGGCACACAAGAGAATAGAATGTCTATATAAATACATAATTAGATGAATATATATGTGCGTGGAAATACAGCGGGGGGGGGAAGTATTCAGTAGTATTAATATTAACAGTATTTGCAGTTGAACGGTGGTTCTTAATCAGGGTTCTGGAATAATTCAGATGCCCTCCGGCCGGGTGAGGAAGCTGGGATGGCGCTGCCGCAGTAATCCACAGATCAGCACCTCCACCCAGAGGCACCTGGAGCGTTTTGCCTCTGTGGCTTGACGTAGCGCCTCCTTGTCGGCTCTCCGGTAGCGCCCGACACGCTGAGCACTGTAAATAATCCGAGGCCCGCAAAACCTCTGCAGACGTTTCTACAAGTTCACATCCTCCTCCGTGCGTCTCTGCCTGGAGCTCCAGTTACTGTTCCCATTGGTTTGCCGCATCCGTGTTCCGTTTAGCAGAACGATCTCGATCCCCTCAGCTGTGATCGTCTGCAGCTCCACTATGTCGCTCTTGCGGGAGGAGGCCACTGGCGCTCTCTCTGAAAGGTGAACTGGGCTTTCCTCAGGTCCCCCACAATGGTTCGTTCCTTCAGAGGCTCTGAAATGACTGGTGAGCCTGGTGGAGGAGACGCTGTGTGACGGGATTCAGACTTTGAAGAATCGTAAAGGGCAAAGTACACATGTCGCGGCTCGTTTCGGGCACGAGCACAAAAAAAGAAGGGAAAAAAAAAAGAATGAGGGCTCTGGGAGTGAGTCATTAGTCACTTTAAGAAGGCAGCCCCATAAATAAAATGTCCACAGCATGATGAAACACCCGCCCCCCTCCCATTAGCTTGTTGCGACAAGGTACACAATATTAATTACCCCCCCCCCCCGCCCTCCCATTCCTCCCAGTGAGCTCCAGTGAATCCTCAGGCTCTGTCCAGGCAAATCGGCCATTTAACTGATCACATAGGTTGGGCGCTGACCATTAAATGTGATGGAAGTGTGCAGAGGAGGTACGAGCTCTGCCTTAAAGATCAATGTCAATTCATGCAAAAAAAAAATCCATATCACGACGGCCCCTGCAGTCACACATCACGCAGAGATGGACCAAGTACTGCCTGACATACGTATAATCATTTAATTAGCGCAGGCTTAAACAATATCTCTGGGTGAAGTCGTAATAAAACAGCAGGAGCCGAGCGTTATCGACAAAGAGAGGAAGAGATTCCTCTGAAGCGTCAGGTCAACTATTACTGCCGTCTCTTAATCCCTGACGGACTTTACCAAATGATTTAATATCACTCAGAGTGAACAATCTAATACTACTGATTTAGCTGGAAACAATCAAGGGCGACATAACCTTAACCATAACATTGACGTATGTATCGAGATATTTAACACGAACGCGCTTCAAGGCAAGAACGTGTCGTTTCTGCGTGTCCGTTTCTGAAAAGCTTTGCGTTTCCACGGCAACACTTGGAAAACTGCAAACATGTCATGGGGGCCGATAGTGAGTGCCGTTGTTTTTTTTTTTTTGTAGTAATCAAGCCGTAAACATTAACAATGGCAATAGATTGGGATTGGGATCGCTAATATCGGGGAATGGACTAATAAAACTAGCAAGTCAGAGAAAAATATGGATCCATCGACTCGCGTATGAGCGTGAGAAGTGTTTGCTACGACCACGGTGGGCAGTCAGAACGTCTGTCGTCCAGACGGAGGTGAAGCCTGAGCGTTTTCAAATAAAGTCAGCGGGTTTTTTTGGATGGGGGGTTGAATTCCACCTGAGGAGCGATTCTCAAAAAGTTGTCTTTTCCGTGTGTCCGAGCACCTTGTTGTGTCGGTTTAACCCGTCTGGAAAACCACAAAGCTCCCATCAATAACCGGACAAGTAGAAATGAGCCGTTTGTACTTTCCCCCCCCCCCAGAGAGGAAGCTGGTGGAGTCGTCCAGGAAGGTGTCCACCCGGCCCAAGCCGCTGTCCATCCTGCGCTCGCTGGAGGAGAAATACGTCGCCGCCATGAAGAAACTGCAGTTCGGTGAGTTTCGTATTCCTTCCGGGACAGAAGTCCAGCATTGTTGGCGCGGGGGTTTCCTCTTTGATAGGGGAGCGGGTCTCTAGCCTCTCCCCCCCCCCCCCCCCCCTTTTTTGTTCTGTCCGTCACTCTCCGGCTGTCACCGTCCATTACGCTGCTTTTTGCCGTCCCGCCATTGATTTTGTCAGCGACTTGATGGCTGAAGTAACAGCAAGTGACTTGACTGTAAACGGAGTTGTTTCACAGCGTCGGAAGAAGAAAGCTCAGACAGGCCGGGCCTTCATATGTATGCAGGCGAGGAGAGTGCCCCCCCCCCGTCCCCCGACTCAAGATAAATATGGACAGAGTGGACACATTTCTCAAGCGAAACGCAAAGACAAACCAAGCTGTGAATCGTATGTGTTTGTGGTGCGGTTGCCATGGAGACTTGAGATGCGTTAAACACGGTTTCTACAACATCTTTTAACGTCTCATTGAGCTTGAAAGGGAGGGGGAAAAAAGACGTTTAGCTTACTTTAATCTGAAGATCCTGGACGTTTCAATCTTCTTCTCCGTCGCTAAATGTTGATGTCCCTTTCTCAGTTGGTAAACGTGATGCACTGCAATGTCCTGACTCCTGTCCCCCCCTCACCCCCCCCCCCCCCCCCCCCGCAGACACCTTCGAAATGGTCTCGGAGGACGAGGACGGGAAGCTGATGTTCAAGGTGAACTACCACTACATGTCTCAGGTGAAGAACGCCAGCGACACCAACAGTGCAGCCAGGTCTCGCCGCCTCGCCCAGGAGGCCGTCACCCTGTCCACCTCGTTGCCTCTGTCCTCCTCGTCCAGCGTCTTTGTCCGCTGCGACGAGGAACGCCTGGACATCATGAAGGTAACGTGCCGCTTGCCAGCTCCACCGCTAAAGTGGCTTTATATTTCCTATATATATATATATAAACTGCAACAAAAAAAGTAATGATGCAGAAATAAGACTTTCTTAGAATTATTTATTTATTTATTTTGTAGTTTGCTTATAAAGAAGAGGTCAAGTGCAGGGTCAGGGTGCCCATCTCTACTCCCAGAGAGCCCCATGTCCTGCACGTTTTAGCTCTCCCTGCTTCAACACACTGAATCTAATGATTCTGTCACCAAGCGCCGACAGACGTCCAGTAATGAGCTTGTCAAAGCAGTCAGGAGGGTTGAAGCAGGGGCGCAGTTAAAACCTGCAGGACCAGGGCTGGACTCTACTGGACTCACTCCTTTAATTACGGCTGTAAAGATTTTTTTTTTACTGTTTTACTTCATCGTAGTCCAGTTATTACAGTATTTAGGCTCTATTACTTTTAAATTGCACGGAATTACAACGTTATTGGCCGTGACTGGTTGGTGCAGCGTGTCTGTGTGTGTTTTACACTCATGTGAGGAATGTATTTCCAGATTGAAGTCACGACTTGATTTCAAAGCTGCTTTTTATAGGAAAAACTGTACGAAAAAAAATTCCTTATTTAAAAGCGTCACATCATACGTGTCGTCGTCTTATTAAATCCTGCTTTATTTGACACCGAACCTTGAAAGACGGCTGTTATTTTGTCGTCACTTTATGAATTTTCTTTTTTTTTTCCCCTCGGAGATTTAAAGAGCAACATGGATTTTGAATTTGAAAATTTTTTGTCGTCGTCGTAGGGAAACGCCGTACTACAGATCCCAACTGGTGTTATATTTTACACGTGTGCTGTGCAGCATATGCTAACAACCACCATGCTGGTTGGGTCTGCACACGCAGGAACCGCCTGATCAGTAGGTGAGGCGGCGGCGGCGGCGATGGCGACGGCGTCATCACTGGCAGCTCTTACTCATTCCCCCGGTGACATTTAATAAATGGCTCTCACGCCACAAGCTGATTAATGGCGAAGTCTCCTTCATTAAATGTCAGAATCCTCATCTGTTCAACTGGGATTTGGCACACCGTCAACCGGAAGTGCACAACACGGCGCGCTGTGCTGGTCTGACGGTAGCCACAGACCGGTGGCTGCAGAAATAACTGTTGACCTCGGGGGAAACGAAAAATACACGGACAAGTTTATCGTCGAAGTAAAAAAAAATAATCAAACCTTTTTCTTTTGCAAAGAAGTTCTGAGGAGGCTTGGTAAAGTTTTCAGTCATCGATCCCAAACTGTTCAGACCAGCTGGTATTCTTATGACTTCCTGGTTTTCACACCCGCTTGAGAAACCAGCAGACCTTTTGGTTTTGGCCGGTTTATGAAATTATCTGTATATCTGATCTCATCCGGGTTGTCTGATCAAAGACGTCGGGTCCTCAGCACAGCTTCCGTCTCTTTTGTTCAACGCTAAAAAAAAATTTTTGGGAGGACGCGGAATTCTTCCCCGTAAAAATAAAAAACCTCGGCCGTATATATCCGTCGCCGGCGAAGTCTAAATATTGTGTCAAGCTGCCTGTGCAGATTAGGTGATCCGGAGTCACAGCCAGTTAGCGCGGCTGTCAGCGGCGGAGACCCTGATGCCACAGAGCAGCTCCTTTTTTTTTTTTTTTTTTTTTTTTTGTCCTCATCCTCAAAGTTCTTTCATTCATTAATCATGCAGAATGCTTTCAGCACAAAGGCACAATGTCAGGACACGATCCCCTCTTAATAAAGTCTGTGCCTCGGTCTCGCTCGAAATCTGTGATCACAGCTGGCACGTGGCCCGCTTCAAAATGAATTAAAGCTTTATTATCTCCGCGTCGTCTCGGCGCCGCCGTAAGAACCCCCTTCCTGCTTGAGACGTGAAGCGAACATGATGTCGTTGCCGTCCTTGAAGCCGGTTCTCCAACGGGGGAGGGGGGGTAAAAAAAACCCTGACTGATGATGAGTAAACGGTTTAAAAATACAATCTAATGGCTGTCGGTGAGGAAGACAAGCATCTCGCCGTTTTATCTTGTTGAGGTTGAGAAGACGGACCCGTTCGGTATTTTCTTTCTTCTGATCACCGTCATTCATTTCGCCAAACTCCCGCGATCCACATCCGTGTATTCCAGCTTCTCGCCTCTTTGTGTCTGCAGGTGCTCATCACGGGTCCCGCCGACACCCCGTACGCCAACGGATGCTTTGAGTTCGACGTGTATTTCCCCCAAGACTACCCCAACTCGCCTCCCCTGGTCAACCTGGAGACCACCGGCGGACACAGCGTCCGCTTCAACCCCAACCTCTACAACGACGGCAAAGTAAGACCAGAAAAACCGTCTTTGTTTTAACAAAGTAGAGCTCCGTTGTCGTTATTCTGGAAGTGGAGCTCAAAATATTCAGCGTCATTTCCTCTGACCTGGGGTTCGAGTTAAACGTCCTATAATACTGAGAGTGGGCGTGTCCCTCAACATTTAACTTCACTGTCATGTTTATTTAGAGCGTTTGGAGAGTTTTCAGGGAGAGATGAAAGCTTTTTGAGATTTAATTCTTTGTGATTGGTCAGCAAGCCTTTGATGTGACCGCACAATGATCAAAGAGGGAATAACCTGCTTTGGGTCTGACATATTACATAGGCTAAAGAAAAATCCCAAAAAAAATGTATGTCTCATTAGGATCGAGTTTAAAAGTAAAGCTTTTTGCGGCTCTCATTTGAATTTGTCATTGTATCCTTGTTGTGATTGCAAAAGTGAACAAGCAACCGAAATCTGAAATCAAACATATCATCCGGCTTTTTAATGTCCAACTCTGTTCTGTTTGCAATACATTTATTTATTCGGTCCAATTAATAGTGTAGTATTAGTGTTTTTTTTTTATATTTACTATTATTTATTGTAACATTGAAAATTCCCCCCACCGTGGGACAGTAAAAGATTATTTTATCTAAAATAGTAAAACGATTAAATTGGCTAAAATTCAGCTGGTTTCCAAGAAATGCCCTGTGATCTGAATTATGGTCACAAAACTGCAAATCCAACCTGAATTCCAGTTTGTTTGAATTGGAAAAAGTGATGTAAACCATTTTACAAACTATCTTTTCCTTTTCCCTGTTAAATGTGTTTTTGCAGATCTAATTTCATGAAACGTTTCGCAAAATGGCTCCTAAACCTTTGCAATCATCTTTGGTTCAAATTCATTCATAACTTGTTCTGCCGGGCTGAAACGCCGAGCTTCTGGTAGCAGACGTGTCCCGAGTGGGAACAAATGTGTTGCGATAAGAAATCGAAGCAAATTAATGAACTAATTACTTCAGTTAAGCAGAGAATGGACTTTTCCCAGCAAAGCCAATAATTGATGAATAATATGAACTCCACCGGTGACCCACATACCTTTTTATTACGACTGATGACAAACCGAGGGCGACGGGTTCTGATGTTTTCTTTGAGATGCTCGGGGTTTGAGGTTTGAGAGTGTTTGCGTCCAGCCGGATGTGACGTACGGCGGCAGGTATCCCTCCACGTTCCTCCAGACGTGTTGAAATCTGCTCCGCGGGTCCGTTCCACAGGTTGGGGTCAAAGTTCAGCCCATCAGCCGCGCCTCATTAAGCGCCCGCCGACAGTCCGCATACATTTCCATAATGGAGCCCGGCAGCTGCTTGTCAGAAATTCCCGGGGCTTCCCACACACCGATCAGCGAGGCCAGACAGCAGCGAGCCGCCACTCAGAGGCTTGATGGATTTCAAGGCGCTTGTTATCCAGGTTGGGAGGCGCAGCTGTGAGCCGCGCAACACGTCCTAATGGCGTTCGGCACAGTAATGTGAAGCATCTGCAACGCTAAACGGGCTAATAAATCCCCGGAAATAGCAAACACTGGAGCATTAATCAGTGCTAAGTGGGACTAAAGACTTGGCTGTGTGATGCATTTCCCTTCCCAACTCCAAACTCCAGCAGCTTCTCAAACTTTTTTCTAACGAGTACCACCGTAGGACATGTAGTACAGAGCAGCAGTACCACCGTAGGGCATGTAGTACAGAGCAGCAGCATTGAGGCGTCCAATCATATATGTCCTCACAAGACAAAACACCTCTTATTCTCTCAGGCTCGTTTTCACAATTTTCCACTCCAGGAAAATTTGTCTGCAGCTGCCAAACGTGCAAATTCTTTGAAATGAAGAAAAAAACATCTTCACGAAATTGCTATACATATAAAAATGTAGGTTGCAGTCATAGTCATTAGTACCATTAAAATGTTAAGTATATTTTCTTACATTTGTATCTCTTGTGGCATTTTTTCGATATTTAAAAATTTTTACATTAAAATTTTTTACCACAGCCGTTTTAGCTACGTGACTATAGAATTTTTATTCCTCGCTTTGCCCCTTTCCCCACTTTTTTTTTCCTTTTCTTTTCCCCCCTTTTGTGAGCTGAGCCGGGGTTTTACAATTTCCCCACTCTGGAAACCCGTGTTTGCGTGAAACTGGTTAGAAATAACCGATCAGATGTGGGATCAACGTACCAATCGGACCGTTTCTTGACCCTCGCGGTGTCGAGAAGGAAGGAAACTCCCGTTGGACTCGCCCCGGGTGTAACTTCTGTCCGTCTTTTCTTCTTCAGGTGTGTTTAAGCATCCTCAACACGTGGCACGGGAGGCCGGAGGAGAAGTGGAACCCGCAGACCTCAAGCTTTTTACAGGTGAGGAGCAGATCCATCGTCTTTGAGTCTTTGTGTCGCGCCCGTCGTTTGTCACCGCCCTGTCGTCACGGCCCGGGAGCTCCGTATTAATGGGCCGGGAGTCCGGACGGCTGACATGAGGGATCCTTTTTGAAGCGGAGTTATTTATTTATTTATATATTTATTTTTTGCTTGGGAGGCAGTGGGTGGGCGCGTTAATCAACGCGAACACAAACCGCTATCGTCTGAGCCTCCAGGTTGTGCCTGCTCACACACATCACTCACGTCGGAGTCACAACAAGTCGCCTTCAATCGCTCGCTCAGCCAGGATGCCGTCCGACACCCCCCCACCACCCCCCGCTTTTGATTTAGCCCACAGACTTTGGTAGTCGCCGCTTTTTATGATGAAAAGTTGATTCATTCATCTTTTCCTTTCATTTTCGGCCCGATCTACTTTTCATTCACCGTCTGGATGTGTTGTGAACGCCTTTTAAACAATAATCCCCCAAAATCCACTTCCAACAAAAACGTCCATTTCCACACACGTACTAAGTACTTTTGAATTTGTGAATCTCTGGAGCCGGTTTATTGACGGAAACCTTGAAATATCAAACCCCACACAGAAAACCCTCATCCATTGCTCTCCACCTCCACCGAGAGACATTCAGAGCTTCGGTCAAACACACTTTTCCACATGGATAAATGTAGGTGAGACTCCCTGATAGTTTACACTGGAACGCTGGTCACATACTCTCCATTCTAAATTAACTTTTGACCGGTGAGTGGAAAAATAAATAAACCAAACCAGGAGATAAATCTGACAGTGGAACTGGAACTCTTGTCCCCCTGTCCATCTGAAGTGAACTGAATTCTCTCCTTCTATTGGTTCTTGAGCAGAAAGTCTCCACTGCGACTTTTTCCTTTTAAAGCTTCCTCATGTGGAATTTGTTTTGAGAAAAAAAAAAGTTTTAAATGAATCAACAGTAACTCATTGACACAAGATCATCTGGGCTTGGTTTTATTAAAAAAAAAAAAAAAAAAAACATTAGTGGTAAAGCCTGGATCTAAATTCAGAAATAAATGTTAATGGTTCATTAGATTTCAAGCAATTGATGCAACTAAACATTTCTATCATCTGAGAAACACTCAAAGTTTGTCCACCTGTTCAAACTGTGAATATTATTTGTAGTGTTGAATAAGCTCTAAAAATTTTGTACCATTTATCTTTTTACCTTGCATGTATTTCATGCCAAATTTTACTCTCTTATATCAGCTTCATGTCCACCGATATTGATTGGACGCGTCTCTGATCAAGCTGCATGTTTGTCTTGTCTCTTTGTGAGAAGTTTGAGTAAAAAAATTTTTTTAAAATGCAAAAGTCTTGTTGCTCCAAATAACATTATTCAACTCGACTGTGCAAAATATGACACTTTCCCACCAAAAGCATGTTTGTATGAAATGTTGCTCCCAAGTGAAGAAGTTGCTGTTTCTTATGGATTTTCTTTGAGCTTCTTAAGTGATAGTTTCCTCAGTTTCCTCAGTTTCCACATGTCATTGGTGGACGTGGCGTCGAGGGTTCAGAATGTGAGCGATAGATCATGGGAAACATTACGGGACCTCTGAGGATCAGCAGCGACGTGCAGACTCGTGGATCGCCTGTCGATACGCACCTCCCACCATTATTTGCTTGTTTGTCATGCACACGCTTGCTTTAATTTTCAATCGGTATTGATCCGTCAAGCGAGGCGTAGCGCTTAGAAATGGATCTCTCCATTCCAGTACTTTCCCCTCACTTTTTTTTTAAAAATAATTCCCTCATTTGCAGGGTTGTAGGGTGAATAGAGACGTCTCCATTGATTATCATTCCAGTTAGCGCGTTGTGGATCAATGAGGAAAAATAAGGGGGGTGGGGGGGAGCTAGAATCAGGCAACCCGGGTTTCAGACCAGCTTCTCACGGATGCTGAAGGTCATCGCCGTCTGCTCGATGGATCCTCAAGTTCATCCATCCCCCTGCGACGCGGCGGCCAGCAGGCAGGCCTCCAAGCCCGGCTTCGTCATTGTTGGTGATGTAGTCGCTTGGAACGGACGGAGGTTTGCGGGAGGACGTCCTCCGGTCTCCTTGAGACGGGCTGAGGCATTAATTGAGCTGTTAATAAAGATATATTGGAGGCAGTGTTTTTTTTTTATGAGGCCAAAATATTCCTTTTGGTTTTGTCTTGACTCTTTCCGCCACTGCCAAGTTGATTTGACAGGCTTCGGACGTTCCGGACGCCAAGAGGGGACGTCCAGCTAAGTCACCGACAGATCGGCGTCACGCCTGCACATAATTATTAGTGTTTCCGTTTGTATTATCTTGAATGTTGTCCTGGGAACGACTTTACACACACGGACTGCATAGTAGAGTGTAAGAAGTGCATCTCCACTTACGCAGATGATGGTCCGGAATAAATATATACTTTTGGACATTTAAATTTAAGAGTGCTAGTTTTCACATTAGAGAAGTAGGTTCTGTTCTCTTTTCCCCTGAATCCCTGCTCGTGTTTTCCTTTGCAAGGCTGGAGACTCCTTTTTTTGTGTATTTTTTTAATGTAGTTCCTGACCTTTTAAGTTCTTGGACGTTTTCTCAGGTTTGCATCGGGACACTCCTGTAACTCTGCTTTCCTCTCTCTCCCTCTCTTTGCCCGGGTGCAGGTGCTAGTGTCGGTGCAGTCCCTCATCTTGGTGGCTGAGCCCTACTTCAACGAGCCGGGGTACGAGCGCTCTCGCGGGACCCCCAGCGGCACCCAGAGCTCCCGCGAGTACGACGGGAACATCCGGCAGGCCACCGTCAAGTGGGCCATGTTGGAGCAGATGCGCAACCCGTCGCCTTGCTTCAAAGAGGTAGGAGGCTTGACACCCCCCCCCCTTTTGGGAAACGAGATCGGTGGTTTCTGGTTCAACTCATCGGTTGTAAAGATTGTAAAACCTCTAGTTTGAGGAAAGTTGTGCGAACTGCCACGTTTGTTCAGCCCCCACTCCGGGAGCTCTGCAGAAGCGTCATTCCGTCGGTCGGATGTCTTTTTGTCCAAGTTCTCTATTGTCTTCCTCTCACCGTGGCTCAATGCGAAGATCCGGTGAAATGGAGAGTTGCCTTGGAAGATATATCGGCAACACACCTGCCGCCTTCCTCTTTCCCCTGGTCTTCAGTCCAGAAAGCTGAACCGCCTCCTCCTCTCCTCCCCGGGGGGGGGGCGCTTCAGAATACATTCCCCTCTTACTCATTTCTCGCTGGATTCCATCGTCTGGAGGTTGTCCCACCCGCCGCTCCTCCTCGCGGTGATTTCCTGGCGATCCCTTTAAATGGCCCGTGGTGAGACGGATAGCGCCGGCGAAGATAACAATCTTTCAGCTTGCTCATCCACAGCAGACTCGTTCAGAGATGTCACGGAAAAGAGGGGAATGAGACCGCGGGGGAGGGCTGGATGGAGGAAAGTGGTCCAATCACCTTGATAAGGCTTCATGAGAAAAAAACAAGTGGGGGGGGGGTGGTGAAGTCGAGCACCAGGCCGGTTTCACAAGTCGCTCCTTTGTAGAGTGAAAGCTTCATGTCTGTTCCTCAAATTATTGTGTTGTTCAGCTACAGACATTTACATGATAAATGTTTTTAATAGTGAGTGGAGTTAACGATGGAGGGTCAGATGATGGCGGGGGAGCGATCGTTCCCGTAGCAGTCATCCTGACGACATAGGCCTCGTCGTCAACAGACCATCGTAGACCGGAACCCCGGGAAGCCGGAGTCGCTTGTGGGAAGAACAGAAGGACACGAAGACAACGGCAAGACACAAAGCCTGGTAACGGCGGCGACCAGCCGGAGCTGAACACCCGGGACGGCCTCCATCCAGCGCTGGCCGAGGCCTTTTATCATAACGACTGCAAGTATCATCAAGTGATTGATGGAAAAACACTGTCAACAAGCTGGATGAAGCTGAGGTCAGGTTACTAGTGACTGGGAAGTCCGCTGAAGCTTCCGAGCCAGGGATCCTAAAATTCTAAAATTATGGTGGTGCCCCCCTCCCACCCCTCTTGACTGATCCTGGATAAAAGTGTTGACGACGTCATTTGTGCCGAAGATTCTTCTGCATCTCTATCTGTATTTCGACACGCCATAGAAATGAATGGATGAGTGATTTATATATTTTTCCGGAGCGCATTGGAAATGGAAAGGTGAATTTTTTTATATAAATGGCAGGAGTAAACTCGAGTCTATCCAATTTGCAAATAAGTAGTAAAAAAAAAAAAAAAAAGTTTAGTCGGCGACGTTGACTTCAGCAGTGAAATTGACAAATGAGGCCGTCACAGCTTTTAGTAATTAACATTAATTCAGCCAGTTGGCCAAAATAATTAATGACACTGGCCGTGCCTCCTGCATGCTGATGAGAAGCGGGAGCGGAGCTGCTCGGCTCGACGCTCACTGATCCAGGCCTCCGATTAGAAACCGTGCTCGCAAACCGCCGTTCAACCACCGAGACACCAGGAGTTTAGTTATTGGTTCATAATCATCCTGCTTCTCGCTACAACCAGTTTAAATCTGCACAACCAGTTTGTTTGTCCAGAGAAGCGAACTCGCTCGCTAACGTAAACACCTTTACTGATTTCATAACTTACCATTGGGCCTCCAGTTTAACCGTTAAACGTTTGAATACGATTCCATTCGTTTTTATTTATTGTTTTGTTATTTTTATCTCCACCTATTAGGGCTTTACTCCACCAGCTGCGTTTCACAGGTGAAGCAGTTCGTTGTTTTGTGAATTCTCCATCGGAGCGTTAAAAACGAGATTAAAGTCGGAACGAAACTCGACGAGCTCCTTTCCATCGCCCAGATTCTGTTACTTCCTCGCAGTTTGACCGCTAAAAGCGCCTCGACTGCGACCAACTTTTGCAAACATGCAGCTTTTTGACTAAAAGTCTTGATATGAACCAGCGAAACCTCGCTGTGTCATGCAGTTTGTTTTTAAATCACAATTTCTTCACCACAGCAATAAAACCTGGGGAAGAACCCAGACGTTTCCCCCAAAGAGTCAGAAATCCGCGACATTTCTCTGCAATGAGGGTTTTTATATCGTAATTCATTAAAATCTCACCTTGAATAAAATGTAACCTGAACAATATAATAAAGGATGTATTTCCTGCTTCTGATTCATCTCCTACATGGCTTTATCTTCGATCCCAGCCGACTGGGAGAAGCTTGAAACAGAGCTTATTGATCACCGTCAGTCTCTTGCAACATTTATATTGTACATCTGTTGTTGTGATGAGGATCTATTTCTCTCCTAACTGCTGAACCGCCGTGTCGTAATGGGCACATGAATCTGAATCTTTGTGAAAGGAGAGGAATAAAACATTCAATCAATTGAATGAAATCAAAATGGCGTCGCCGACAGTCGATACAGTTGTAAATGACGGGAGGAGGGTCAAGCGGTCGATACCGCGGACGTCCGCCGCTGCGTAAATCCAAACGCCTCCTTTACATGGAGTAAATCATCGCATTGATCGGGGGTGCTTGTGGGATGTTGTCACAAGTTTCCTCATGGCCCGATGATGATGATGATGATGATGATGATGATGATGATGATGATGATGATGATGATGATGATGATGATGATGATGATGATGATGATGATGATGATGATGATGATGATGATGATGATGATGATGAAAAGGCTCGATGTCCTGCAGCCGGCTTCCCGACAGCCTGTTTCCCCACTCTCTCCTGAAACCTCCTTTTAGCTTTGCCATTTTCCAATGCACCAGAACTCAATCATCACTTTGTGTGGATTCAATCAAACCCCCTCAAGCAGTTCTAATTTAATAACGTGTCGAGACTCGGGATGGAGACGTAACCTCCGACTGGATCTCGTCTGTAAATGCCAAGCGACGGGACAAACGGTGTCGCGCCGGTGCGCTAATGGGGCGAGACGTGATCGTCCCGCTTAATTACGTTTGCGTTTCACCTGATTAACACTTGTGACATTGTTGTCATGTTGTCGCATCTCGCTCGAGTGTTTAGCTCCTTCTCGTCGGGCCCCGAGTGGAGCCAACGCCGACCTTCATCCCGTGGAGTGGAGGTTTGTAACGGAGTGTCATCGTTCCACACTTTGACTGAATATCAATGTCCTGGATACTGATCCCCACCCCACTCCCCCCCCAAACCCCTCCATCGATGGTCGGAGGACACTGGAATACTTAAGGAGTACCTGCACAACAACAACATGTGAATCCCGACTCGTGGTCCTTCTCGACGCCTCTTCGACCGCCAACGATAACTTTGAAGTGAGGCGGACAAACCCGATGGTGCAGATTGATCACATCGAAAACTACGAGAACTATTGATCACGTCGGGACTTCTGATTGGATGGGGGTCTCTGGTTGTCTTTCCAGCGCTCAAGTCGATGAGAAACACAAAAACTAAATTTCCAAGGAAGTGAAGTACGTTTGACCGTCACTGTGGTTGTGTGGAATGAGGTCCTGACCTACAGGCTGGAGAAGTGGCCTTGGGAATCGGGTGTTTGCAGCTTTGATTTCCTCCGGCAAACGGGTCACCACTGGGGCCCCTGGCCATGACCCCTGACCCCCGCAGCCCCTCAATGTGGCTGCCCACCGATCCTGGGAATGGGTACGAGCGATTTCACTCGCTGGTTAAAAACCCTCTTTAGAAGTGAACCGTTCTCATCGGTCATCTGGAACAAGAGAAAATGTTTCCTTGTCACAGTATTTAGCGGAGCGAAGTTCCCACTCCGAGCCAAGCTGTTAATAATTCTTCCTCCAAACCCCACACGCCATCGTGTGACTCGTCCACTGGGAAAACACCTGAAAAACACTCGTTCCTCCACTTTCACTTAGAAAGCTGAACATTTCTCAGTGCAGGTGTTAAACACAGCAGTTTCCTGCAGCTCCTCCACGACTCTGACTCGCGTCTGAAGGTGCTGACTCCGTCAAACCTCTTCAGCTCTGTGGACACGGGGAAACGTGAGAGTGGCGGCGAGCCTCACAACCACGTCTTTACTCCTCCAGACACTGATGTGCACCACATCTGCCGGGTTTCTGTCTGGAGCTGAGCGGTGCTTACCGAGCGCTGTGCCTGCAGGAGTTTGCAGCCTGTCTCGCGTCATGACTGGAAATCGATGTGGAGTTTGCAGAGCCGGTCCCGTAAGACGACCCTCCAAATCAGCCGCTTGGCCTCGGCCCCCTTGTGGCTGCGTGACGTCGCCGTACGGCGCCGCCACATCAGACCTCTGCCGTTCCAGCCGGGCCTGCTATTGATGAATAACCCGCGGGCTCTCGGCCCGGCGACAAGCGCCGCCATTCTCCTCGCCTCGTCTCCTGCCGAGGAGCGTTTATCCATCATCTTGACCTCATTTTGAGCGCCGCCGCTTCCTTATCACACACACAGCGTGCTTCTGAAGGCGGTGACGGGGGGGGGGGGGGGGGGGGGGTGGCGCCTCGTGAAAAACCCTGCCACACTTCCATTTTCTACGACAATTGATTTGCTTGGTTGTGAAAATTGCTTGTTTCCTCCAGACTGCTGTAAACTGTGGCAATAATGTGTGTGTGTGTGTGTGTGTGTGTGTGTGTGTGTGTGTGTGTGTGTGTGTGTGTGTGTGTGTGTGTGTGTGTGTGTGTGTGTGTGTGTGTGTGTGTGTGTGTGTGTGTGTGTGTGTGTGTGTGTGTGTCTGCGCAGTCTGCTCATTCCACCACATAAACAGCGTTTCTGCTTCGTACTCACTAATTCTCTAATTACTGTCCCTGCTTTGTTGCAGTTCGCACTAATAAACACGGCGTGATAATTCATGCGGCGTCACGAGGTTCATCAGGATCTTCTCGGCTTTGGGTTTCCGTCAATCCGCTCGGAGAGAGATTGTACACATTTACAGCTAATATTAACACGGCTGCTTCTTAAAGTTCTTCTAAAATCACTCGACGACAAATGTGCGGCGAGAGACGGTGTCTGATCTGACCTGACCACGTTTCGCTCCAGTCGGCCTTCTTTTGTTTTCCGACAACGGCGACGCGTCGGAAGGTCTGTCAGCCACATTTTGATCCGATGTCGATTTGAGTTTGGTGAAAGTAAATGCGTTTTAAAGTGGGACTCGTGACGTGTGGAATTTCTCATTCGGTAAATTGCAATATGTGATGCCTTCACAATATGCCATTCATTTGAATAATGCGAGGTTCCAGAGGTCGAAGGAGTAGAACTTTAACAAATAATGCGTTTATTTCTTCCGTCCTGCCGCCGAGCTCTCGCCTCTCTTCAGTTCACGCCCGTTTGAATGAACCGGGTCCGCCGGTGAACACATGAACACACCGTGAGGAGACGTGCAGGTTGAGAGGTTTAACCTGGAATCTGTTGATTTCCTCCGCGTCTCATTAGTTTTTTTTTATTCAATCTACTGAAGGTTGATATTTCATTGTGCAGCTCTTAGTGTCTTCACCCGGGACGATTGTGTGAAGTCGGCCTTCGGTCACCTTCAGGTTTGTGAGTGTTTCTAAATAAAGTGTTTCTTCCCGCCGTCAAGAATCATTCACACCTGGTTGGTTGTAGGTGCGACGGGCTTCACCTGTCCACAAATGTCATCTCTTCTAACTGCAGTAACGGCGTGATTCTATTCGCTGATGAGACTCCGCCGTTCCCCCGGAACGACGTGCGAGATCCGAGATCCAACATCAGGCGGCGTCTTTATTTTTTTTTGGCACGAGTGTGTCTGCGAGCCCACCGCTGCCGCGTCCTATTTATAGAGGCACGCTTGAATTATGCAGCGGCGGATTGTCAGGTGGAATTAAGGACAATGGGGGGGTCGCGTGTTAAAATATGGATCACCGTGCGAGCGATGTGGAGCGCGCTCGCTGGAGGTGCATGTTTGAGGTAAAAGCTTTGCAAATGCTCAAAATCAATTTAGAAGAAGGAAAGAAAGAAAAAAAAAAGCGCGACCACGAGGGCGGGGAGCCGCGGCCTGCGCACGGCGGGTTTAATGACTCGGTAATGACTGTAAGGTGGAGCGTCTCGTGTATCGCCGGCACGCCAACGCCGCACTTCAGCACGCCGGATCGAGGAGGCGGAGGGATTTGTTTTTGAACTAATGGCGGCGGAGAGCGACTGTTGTGGTGGTGGTGGTGGCGCTCGGCTCGGGCAGGATTCTCAGCCGCTGCTGACGGAGAAGAGGGAGAAAAAAAAAGCAAGAATATACGTTTTTAATGGCTGCATGAATCAGTCTCGCCCTTGACCCCCCCCCCCCCTGGTGTTACGGAGCGTTTCGCTCACATCCTCTCCTCCCACGGTCGCCTGTGGAATAATGAGTGGACGGCGTTTTGCTCAAAGGTCACCGAGTCGCTGGCGTTCCATCAGAGGAGCTCATCTGTCACCGGACACAACGGCCTGGCACACATCCTCCATGTACCTGTGTGTGTGTAGTGTGTGTAGTGTGTGTGTGTTCAAAGGTCATTTGTCAAGCCACTGTAATCCCATGTATGCGTCCTGATCAGAGCTGGTTTGCATACAAAGCTTCTCTCCGCGCTCTGATCGATGGCCGTGTCCAAATACCAAAAGTCAAACGGCTCCAGGCCTGAGCCTCTCCTGACCCCCCCCCCCCACCTCCACCTCCACCCCCCCTCCACCACCCACATATCTGACCACGATCCTGCATAATGTTGCCGTGCGCTCCATTCCTACCTTCCTCCACGAGCTCCTCGCCTCCATGTCTGGTCTTCTTCTCCAGCTGCTTCACCACGTTTACCACACATGTGACCGTGATACACCATCGCCCCCACCCCCACCCCCCCACTCGCTGCTGGGTGTGCTTGTTTAGTGGAAAGGGTGGGGGGTTGGAGATGGAATGAAGATGGAGAGAGCAGTGGAAGGAAGTAGGAGATTAAAGCTGTCCTTAAACCCTCTGCACTCCCTCTCTTCTTCTGCTAAACAGCAAATCAGCACCCCAACCCCCCCCTCCTCTCTCCACCACAGCGCTCGCTGCATACTGATGCCCCCGACCTGGCAACTGTTGCTAGGAAGTGGAGCACAGGGATTCGAATGTAGATGATTGACACTACACACGCACGCACGCACGCACGCACGCACGCACGCACGCACGCACGCACGCACGCACGCACGCACACACACACACACACACACACACACACACTCTCTGTGTGTAAAGACTCTGGACTCTGCTGCACATGATCAAAACTTCAACTGGAGCTGAGAAGAACCGACTCCCGCAGCCTGACGGGGAAACTGTAATAACAGTCGCTTGGTCCGGAAGCATGATTTTGTTTGTTTGTTTATTTGTTTGTTTGTTTGTTTGCAGGTGATCCACAAGCACTTCTACTTGAAGAGAGTGGAGATCATGTCTCAGTGCGAGGACTGGATCGCCGACATCCAGCAGTACAGCAGCGACAAGCGGGTCGGCCGCACCATGTCGCACCACGCCGCTGCGCTCAAGGTAACGGCGGCGAGACTTCAGTCCACCCAACGTCCAAACCCTCTGGCGTGTGTGTGTGTGTGTGTGTGTGTGTGTTCTGATATGTGTGTGTGTGTCCGGCAGAGACACACCGCCCAGCTGAGGGAGGAGCTCCTGAAGCTTCCCTGTCCCGACGGTCTGGAGCCCGACGGAGACGAGTTCTCGGAGAAGAGCGCCGCGCTCCTCCTCAAAGAGCTGCCGGTCCAGGACGGCGAGAAGCCCGGCGGCAGCCAGGACGCCCACTGCAGCGACGGCCAGCTATGAACACCCCCCCTCCCCCGCCCCCCCCCTCCCCCGGGGTCCCCCCCGGAGAGACTGGATGGCCGCCTTGTCAATACTTGTATGTAAAGATCTAATAGCGGAGACGGAGGACGCACGAGACAAACTCTGAACGACGCTACGCCCTTACTGAGAAGACAAACTTTTATTTACCTGTAAAAGAGTGTAAACATTTTGTGCTTTTTTCCAATTGTGAAATAACCACTGATTGGTATGTTATTAAACTTGTTTATGTATACATAAAGGCAGAGGAAATTACAGATTATATAAGGGAAACTACCTTTAGAGACGAATGTTTACTGAATGTTAATTTCTTTTCCTTTCCTTCCTTTTGGACAGATGTAACCAAGGCTATATTGGTCATTCTTTAAGGATAATATTTAAAAAAAAACACACACACATATGCACACACGCACACACACACAGGTAACAGAATCTGAGATGACGTTTAAAAGAAGGAAGAAAAAAAAGCCCCTCTGGTCGCCCGTTGCTTCGTCTGAATCTCGAGAATCATATTATCCACTTGAATAAAGGTTCTTAATGCTATGTTTCCTTTTACAGGCTCCAAATTAAAAGCACCACCTGGATCAAACCGTGTCACCCTCTGTGTGTGTGTGTGTGTGTGTGTGTGTGTGTGTGTGTGTGTGTGTGTGTGTGTGTGTGTGTGTGTGTGTGTGTGTGTGTGTGTGTGTGTGTGTGTGTGTCTCTTGTACATTTGCCAAGTTGATCATCTTGAGATCAGTGGGTTTTTGTTTTTGTTTTTTTTACTTCAAACTTCACGTCAGACAAGCTTTGACTGAAGCGTCTCAACTGGATTTGATTTAGAGGGAAATGTGTCCACTGATGACAGGACGTCCCGTAATTCTCCACGTGGCATGTTTTGTGAATTCAGTAAATGTTTGGGATTCACCGTAAATTCTAAAATATAAATACCGGGTGTGAGGATCTTCTCCCGGTACCTGGAGGCAGTCAGGCTGGAACACCATCCATCCAAAGAAACGCCATGTAAGGTGGTGTAATAAACGGTGTTTCAGTTGAGTATACTCGACTGCTTTGGTATTTGTCACGTTAAACGTTGTTGGAAAAAGGATCGTGCCGAGAAGGTTGGAACAGCCAGTGATGTCGAGGGTGGAGAACCCCGTCGCGTCGTCGTTATCGACGGGTCAACTTTGAAGGAGGTAAAACCAGGGTGGAACGAAGCAGAGGAGGTGGAGGAGGAGCTGGCAGACCGACATGATGGTTTCAACCTTCCTTTGCATTCGAGGAAAAGGATAAGATGGATAAGAAGATGCTACGTCAACCTCAGAAGCCTGGAGGAACTGGAGGAGGGAGCAACAGTTTATATTTATAGGTGAAATATTGAGTTCTTTTGAATACTTGTTTTTTAACCCAATTGGTGGTTGGTTTTAAACTCCGATGGTCAGTTTGCCCGTCACCCGTTGAGCCACAGGATTACTTTTTTTTGTGTGACAAGTCATTTTGAGCTTTGTCAAAGATGTGCCGTGTTTCATTTGGTAGCAGAACCACTGATATGTCTTTCATTCTATAGCAGTCATGTTTCCTCACTTCCAGGACAACATTAGTCAAAAGTGGCACATTTTACCCCACGACTCTTGACACATCTTTTGAGCTGCACCGTTTTAATCTTACCAGCTGAATGTTGCAGTTACACAAATTATGTGCAGTGCAGAATCACTGCACGACACAATACTGTGGATCATACTAAACAATATATTTTACTTTATGTAACTCACACTCACATAAACCTGATAGATTCCATATGAAACACAAAGTACTCTTAAGAACAGACAGACTGAAGTGAACGTGCACTATTCGAATTTTGTTTGCAGAAAATTTTACACAAGTTTGTTTCTTACAGCTTTAATCAGATACAAGCTTCAGAAAACAAACTGTACAGTGAAATATTTATGTTGTGACATCATGCTGTATTGTCAGTACATAATTACTGCCTGTCTGTGAGCTTTAACATGGAAATTCTTCATTATATTAAAGTGCAGGGGGTGTTTTCATTTGTGTGCGCGTGCAAGCCTCCATCAATTTTCCCCCACAATGCACCGCGCCTCTGTCATGGCGGCTCACTGAAGCCACTTGCGACACATGTGGAAATAAACTCTCCGTGAGCGCGACACGAACCCGGACCGGCTTCAACAAACCACCCGGCGACTCTCCAGGACCCCGACCGGACACTGACGGAACCGTTCACCCTCCGCGTCACGACAGTCATGCCGCTGGACGTGGAGCTCCCGGTGCTCCGGGGCTTTCTGACGGACAGCGAGGCGGCGGGATGGAAGCAGCGGGTCTCCGGGACTCCAGGTGAGGCTGCGGGATTTCTGGCTTTCAACCCGGTAACACGTCACCGGGGACAACCGACATAGCGGCTCTATTAGCACAGTTAGTCTTCATTTGTTATTCAATTACAACGAATTCCTGGAGATTCACGAGCTGCTAACCGCGCTGTGTGACGGGACGAGCGGAGACCGTCGCGTGCGGACGTCATGCCAGACTTCATGTAATTATTGGCTAATTTTAGCTGATTTAACCCGTTTGCAGCAGGATTTATCTGTTTCAATTGTCTAAGCTGATTATCGGGGATGGAGAGAGTGGATTTATTAATCGGCGTATATTTCACTCCTATATTTCTTTGAGTTGAGGTGAAATGTGAAGTTTTCTGAGGATCGGTAGCTAACGCTAGCTGCGGTCGGCTCCGTTTTCCATCGCTCCTCTTCGAGTGGCATCCTGGCGGATTCCACCGGGAGCTTCTCTTACTTATGACTGCCAGCAAGTCCGAGTGGGAAATGTTGTTTAGGTTGAGAAACGTGAGAAACGAACAAACCGATTCGGGCGGAATTTATGAGTGGAGTCCGGCGTGACGTCATCCTTCGGTAACACCTGAAACAGCGTCTCGCCGCGCGCGCACATCTGCCAAAACTGTCAGTCTGCTCTGACTTGTCACCTCCATTTGTCTCATCGCGGCGGATTCCGAGTCAACCATTGTCCAACTGGTCACATTTGGTAACGTCGAGTTTCTTCATGAATCCGGAATATAAATTGACAGCAGTCAGAGAATGTTTTGACGTAAGTCGTCATGACGACCACTGGGTTACCTGGACTTTAGTGGAGCACCTTGTGCTCCTGGTGGATGTTTTCTACTTTACATTATGAGAGTAAAAGTGGCATTGTCATATTTAAGACAGGTCTGCAGAACGACAACACCCGCCACGCAAAGGAAAAGACAACGAATATGAAAAGTTAGCGGGGAATCGTCAGCCGATCAGACGCCCCAACGTCACCCTTTCTTTTCATAATTTACCTTCATGTTGTTTGAAAGTGCAGCCACGGGTCATGATGCTGCCTCCACCATGCCCTCGTCATGGCGACGACTCATTTCGATTGGCAGGCGGTGACTCTCGGACAGGGGTCGGCAACCTTTAATGCTCAAAGAGCCATTTGGTCCCGTTTCAACTGAACACAACACCCAGAGAGCCGCACACATTTTATTTTGACAGTCCCACAGGAAGACCATGCCAGGACGACACGACACACCAAACCTCCTTCACTGCTGGTTGACAACTTACAACTGATAAACTAAACTACATGAACTAAGCAACAAAAACACAATTATTACCGACACTACAAACCTAATATAACCCCCAATAATTACATTTAAAACACGACAAACAGAAACTCCCATGATGCATTGCAGCTCTCAGCTCCTTTATTGCGACACATTATTAAAATGGAAGATAAATGTGGGAGATCTGGGATTGTTAGAACCATGAGTGTGAGTGGTGTGGCGTTCAATGTCCTGTAGTTGTTGTGTAGTTCACTATAATTTGCCGTCACTCTCAACAAGTCTGTAATGAACCTCCTGGAATTGTCGGCGCTCCACCACTGCCATTATTGTTGCGTAATGACGTTACATCGCTGCGTCGTTCACGACCCGCCTAAATTTTACCCCACTTGGTTGCCGACCCCTGAACTAGGATCTTCACAGGGTTGATGTTTGTCGTGTCTCTTTGTCCAGATTGAACCACGGAAATCGGTGAAACGTGGCAGTTTTTTTTTTCCCGGACTCGTTGTCGTCCTGATCCCGCTGGAGTCTGCTGCTCTTTTGTTTTTTGTTTTTTTTGTGTGTGTTTGCAATGAAACAAGGCTGTTTTGTTTTGTTTTTTTAAATGAGACGGGGACCGTTGGCACCGGTCTGAGTGATACCCGGTGCTCATTAACCTCTACTGTCGGGGTCTATGGAGCTCTATTCCAATGATTAATGGTGTCGCTTTTACAAAATATTCATTTCTTGGCGTTTGGTTGGAAGCAATGCTAATAGCTCTGTAGCTTATTGGTTCTCAGTAAATTATCAGTTTGCCCTGAACACCCTGCCGGAAAAAAAAAAAACGAGCAGGAAGCGAACAATGGCTACCAAAGTGAAGATAGAGGAGGCGGATCTGGTCTTCCACTTTTCGAAATCATGTAATTGATGCTATTGGGACAGTAAAAAGTGTAGAAAAACACAAGGTTATCCATCTAATGCAAAACAATTTGAACATTTAATGACTTGGGGGAGGGGAGTGAGTAAACGCTTGGATTCGTCAACTGTTTGAATCTTTTTGACAGTGATAACTTTCAGCAAAAACTCCAATTCGACGCCGATGAGTCTGAGTTTTTGACCAAAAAAAAGCTTCAGCTCATTTCTATAGTGAGAATATTTGGGAACGATCGCTCTCTTCAGGTCTGGACTCTTGAGTGTCTCGTCCAAACATGTGGGTTTTGTGCTTTTTCCGGCCGTTTTAGTTCCACCAGTGGCTTCAGGTCATTGTCCTGCTGCACCACTCAAACTCAACTCAGCTGAATAGTTTAGAACTCCTTAAGGCAGAACACCAGAAAACGTAAAAAAAATAAATAAATCCCCAATTATCCGCATTGTATTCCAGCAGAACTGCATGGTTTTTTTTTAGATGTTAAACTCGGTAGAATAAAACAGCGCCAGCCTCATAAAGCTCATAAATCAACAGTAGAGCCCTTGAAGATGGTGTGAAGACGTGCGTGAGCCATTCTTGCTCGTTCAATCTCAGATCTATATGTCGGTATAGCTGCTCACTCCCGTGCGCTTCTTTGCAAATTCTAGTCCCCGTTGCCTTATTGACTGCAGCTCATTGCCCGAACCTTTATGAATTATGGACTAATCTGAGCGGCTCGGCCTTGTTTTCCATAATCGCTGCCATTTCATTGGCAGACCTGGAGAGTCACTGAAATGTCATTAAATATGTGGCCAGACCTCGGGCTTCTTTCACCCCCCCCCCCCCCCCCCCTCCCATCATAAAGTCAAAGTCTTCCTCGTCTTTTCATTCTCTCCCTCCTGCCTCAATGGGCCATTATGGCAACAATCCCTGGGTTTCATTAGATCAGCAGCCCAGATGATGATCCCCCGTCACAACACTACGCCACTGCAAGTTGAGGGATCATGTGACTGATCAGTTAATCGGATTTTTAATTACGATTATGTGGTGCGTTCCCCGGTGGAGCCTCCGCCGTCGGACAGGAAATGACGACACACTTAAACCCGGACGCGCCGGCGGGAGCTACCTAGCGGTAAGTCGCTACTTTAAAATTTCCCCCCCAAAAAAGCTATGAACGTATGGATTCTTGCGTCGCCGTTGACATGCCTGCCGTAAACTAATATAAATTGATGATGATGATAACGGCGTGTTACACCAGCGGTTTAGGTTACGTGTCATTTTAAAGCTAAGTAATGCTAACGGCGGCTACTAGCGTTAAAGCGCTTATGTTTTTCTTTTTTTTTTTCTTTGTATCTAAAGTTATTTATTTCTTGTTTTCAAAAGATTGAGTGCAGTACAACAGTTTTTTTTTTTTTTTACTAGTACATTACAAGATATTTTTATATATTTAACAGGAGTTTGTTTTTTTTGTTTTTTTGTTTTTTTTTTAAATTCAATAAATTCTGTTCCAAATTCAAAGACATAATTGTGATTTCAATATTGCCCGGAATAGTCATGATTAGGATTTTTTTTTTTTCCCAGGTGACCTGCTAGACTGCAGTAGAAGATCATATACATCACGTCTATGCATCAATATCACAAGTATTTGTATTTATTGAGTTCCTGGTATGGAATGAATGAAAATGTTTCACGTAAAACATCCATTGGTATCAGATTATTTTTGACTCGGTAGTTCAAAACTAAATGTACTTCCAAGTGAGACGAGTCAGACTATCATGTGATGATGTCGCAAAGCATTATGGGATATCTCTACTGACTGCATGGGACGGGTTTCCCCTGATGCACACGAACCTGCGTATCGATCTGGTCGTTTTATTCAGCGTTCGCTCCAACTCAGCTTTGATGAGGACCTTTTTCCCTCGACCAGAAAAGGTTGCCGGTTCGATTCCCACCCCCATCTGTCCACCTGTCAAAGTGTCCTTGAGTGAGGACAGCCGCTGCCATTTGAGTGAGAATGTGACTGGCATTGTAAAGAGTGTGAGCAGCTGTTAGTTCAGTGGAGAAGCTCTATTAAAATGAACTCCATTTAGTTTTCTTACCGTTCGGATGTGAATGTGCTGCTTATCGGAAATGAAACCGAAGCCCCGGAGAGACTCTTTACACCAAGTCGGATTGATTTCAATCTCACTCGTAATTTATGGGCTTCCTGAGTATCCGGTTTTACTTCTCCCTGCTTTTATGGTGCAATTCTTTAAAATAATATCGGTGTAAGTGTGAAAAGTTAGATTAAATCATAATGCTTGATTCATCTTGGATCTCAGCCGGCAAATGTTGAGTGGATCCAGTTTAATGTCACCAATTCACCCTGAACCACTGCTTTCTTTTGGCGGTTTGAGGAAACGAGAGAAAAGCCAAACATTCACAGGGAGAACATGCAAACTCTACTCAGTCTCTCCACCGAACCCAAAACTGAACTGGAAAACTGTCTTTGCTTTTGCACACAATGATGTTGTAAGATAAATTTTGCAAAACAATTTCAAATGTACCTTCTCCATTTCCTGGAGAGAATTTGTGTGGAAGAACAGTGTAGTTTTTTTTAAGGTACCCTCACAAGGGGCCTCTTCAGGGGGAGACGCCTCCTGCTGGAGGAAGTGTGGATCAGAGAAAGCGGGGCACCACCACATTTTCTGGGACCGTCCAAAAATTACTCCTTTCTGGACCCAGCTCGGTAAAAGTTATTGGTGTGACCATGTCACATGACTTTTTGACTTTATATTTAGGGAAGAGACAGTTCAGATGATAGGAAATGTGAATAAATATCTGTATAATGTTCCACTGGCGGCTGCAAAGAAAACAATTACGAGAAAATGGCTGTGTGACAATATTCTGACTAATGATGACTGGATTTGTATTCTTCAAGATATATATATATATATATACACACACACACACACAATGGAAAAAACTTACACATGCTGTAAGATTGGAACATGTTTATGTCAACAACATAACTCGTTTTAAGATGTGACTCACTAACGTATCCCTAAAACAATGAAGATATGCAACAATATTTATTTTCTGTTCATCTACTTTGTCTTTGTACAACTATATATGCATATGTTGTTTTGTAGTTTATGCTGTAATGCATATTTATAAACATGGGAATGTAAGCTGTTATATCTGTATTATCTGTTCCCAATAAAAAAATTTAACTTTAAAAACAAAAAACTGCAGAGGAAAAATGAACGTTTGTCGCTCCGACATGGTGTTTTGGAGCTAAATGTCTGAAATATTCTGAATGACAGAAAAGCAGACTGGATGTTATTTTTAGTATTCAGATCATGCTCTTTGGTTGTAACCAGAAATTCTTTCAACACGGACGGTGACGGATTCGTCTTATTTGTGCTTTTATTTTGTACCCTTCCCAGGCTCTGTTATGTTGTGCTCTGAACACCCTCTCGCTTCCCTTCCCCCCCCCACCTCCTCCACTCGAGGGAACTCGGGAGCAATCGGCGCTAATGAGCCGAGCCGCTCTCCCTCCTCAAATAAAAAGCAAAGCTTGTGGAGACGAGGCTACTCCGGCGACGGAGGGATTTGGGTTTCGGTGCGCCGCGGCCCCCGCGAGCTGCACTCCGGCCTCCCATAAATCAACATTTCTCATCATTTCAGTTTCAGCCGGCCCTCCTCACGTCCCGCCCGCTGAGCGTTTCTCTGCGCCGCCGCATGGCGCTCTGTGGGGAACGCTTCGATATGCTCATTGACTTAATGAGGCTACGGAGGGAGATTAAAAATTACTAGCAAACAATATCAAACAAATGAGGGGGGGGGGGGGGGGTTGTCAAGTTGGCTGCAACCCTGAGGCGGAGCCTGGTGCTACCAATTTGTGTCGGGAGGCTGCAGGGGAAATTAGACGAATACATCAACGCAGCAGTTCTCGCTACGCCGATGATTAAAAACGGCGTCGGTTCGTCCACTCGGGCAGGATCGCTGCTCCGACGCAACGTTCTGCTACAGCGGCTTTGATTTCACGAGGAAATGTGAAATCTTTCGTCGTAACTGTAACGACGAGGCTCACTGCAGAAGAGCCAGTTTTACACAATGATTCTTATTCCCTCGTTTGTAGAGAAACGTGACGACCTTGCATGTTTTCAAACTGCTGAATCTACTGATTCATGTGTGTCAAGTACAGGTTTTCTTTTTTTTTTTTTTTTTTGCTAGTGCAATGTCTTACGATGCACTGCTATACTGCCAGCAAGGGACATTCTTTACAAATGATCCACTGTCTCTGTCATTGGGATATTTTTATTTGTAATTTTTTTTTAATAAAGCTGTCTGAAGAGACGCACAGAGGCCCGTCTGAATTTAGCACAATTTATAGTCCAGTGTTTAAACCTCGTCACTGAAACAGGCTGTGTGCAGTAAGAGCCATCTGAAAGGTTTCAATATCAATCTCGGAGGATTCTATCAGATTTTAACCTCCGAGGCTCTTGGCTCTCTGCGCCACACTGGAGGTTAGCACGTAGCATTGTCGTCGTTGGCGTTAGCGCATAATATTGTCGTCGTTGGGGTTAGCGTGTAGCATTGTCGTCGTTGGCGTTAGCGCATAATATTGTCGTCGTTGGGTTTGGCGCGTAGCATTGTCGTCGTCGGGGTTAGCGCGTAGCATTGTCGTTGGGTTTGGCGCGTAGCATTGTCGTTGGGTTTGGCGCGTAGCATTGTCGTCGTCGGGGTTAGCGCGTAGCATTGTCGTCGTTGGGGGTTAGCGCGTATCATTGTTGTCGTTGGGGGTTAGCGCGTAGCATTGTCGTCGTTGGGGGTTAGCGCGTAGCATTGTCGTCGTTGGGGGTTAGCGCGTAGCATTGTCGTCGTTGGGGGTTAGCGCGTAGCATTGTCGTCGTTGGGGGTTAGCGCGTAGCATTGTCGTCGTTGGGGGTTAGCGTGTAGCATTGTCATCATTGGGGTTAGCGCATAATATTGTCGTCCTTGGGGTTATCTTACCGAAGCCTTTAAAGTTTCAAGAAGTTTGAAGCAGATTTTTGTTTGTAGCTCATTGTGGTGATGAACTCGGCCGGGGCAATAAACCGAAAAATTTACTGATACCGAAATTTACCAAAAAATTGCCGATGTCGAACATGAAACGGTGAAATCAACAATAATAATAATAATCCATAATAAATAAAGGTAAATAAGAAAACCGGTTCTGATGCTGGTTGTTTCCAGAGGTGGGCTCCCTGCTGGAGCACCTGATGGGAGGGAACTTCGAGGCGGTGCTGCGGAGCCCCCAGGTGGTGGCGCTGCTCACCGGAGACGCCACCTGCAGCGAGGGCGAGGACATCGAGGCCTACCTGGAGAGACGGGTCCTGCAGTACCTGGACGGCGGCGCCAGTGACGACCAGGCCAACAGGTACTTCAGCCTCATGACGGCGGCGGCGGCGTGTTACTGAGGCGTCAATGTCGCTACAGAACCTTCATAATAGATGGAGAATAAATACTTTATTAATCCCAGGAGGGGAATTCTTTAATTTTAAGAGTTAAATATGTGTGTTATGTGAACGATATTAAATTGAGCTCTAATTCCATTGTTAGAATGATATTAAGTTGAGCTCTAATTCCATTGTTAGAATGATATTAAGTTGAGCTCTAATTCCATTGTTAGAATATTAAGTTGAGCTCTAATTCCATTGTTGGAATATTAAGTTGAGCTCTAATTCCATTGTTGGAATATTAAGTTGAGCTCTAATTCCCCTGTTGGAATATTAAGTTGAGCTCTAATTCCATTGTTGGAATATTAAGTTGAGCTCTAATTCCACTGTTAGAATGATATTAAATTGAGCTCTAATTCCACTGTTAGAATGATATTAAATTGAGCTCTAATTCCCCTGTTGGAATATTAAGTTGAGCTCTAATTCCACTGTTGGAATATTAAATTGAGCTCTAATTCCATTGTTGGAATATTAAGTTGAGCTCTACTTCCACTTTTGGAATGTTAAATTGAGCTCTAATTCCATTGTTAGAATATTAAGTTGAGCTCTAATTCCATTGTTGGAATAAGACTGAGGTTGTATGTTTGGAGGTTGTTATTGTGCAGAGTGTGTGTCATGAATTATTAATTTTTAATAACAGCTCAACATTTCAGCGCCGTCTCTCAGGGGACGAGTGTCTTTGGGCAGATGAATGCAGCACACATTCCTCCTCCCGTCCCGTCATTACCGTGAGCTCCTTCCCTCCCTCTCCTCCATCACCTGCTCCGTCCCTAATGGAGAAGCAGGAGAGCGTCGGGACCGGAGTCTGTTTTTAGACCCACGGATGTTGGACGGGAGACGCCTTCCTCTGCGAGCGGAGAAAACTTTAAAAGTGTGTGTTTGTGTTTGTGTGTGTGTGTGTGTGTGTGTGTGTGTGTGTGTGTGTGTGTGTGTGTGTGTGTGTGTGTGTGTGTGTGTGTGTGTGTGTGTGTGTGTGTGTGTGTGTGTGTGTGTGTGTGTGTGTGTGTGTGTGTGTGTGTGTGTGTTTGTAGGCAGCTGGCAGTGATGGCCTTGGCAGCGTCGTGCCTCCACCTGTTTGCTCAGAACAACTGGACCGGGCCGCCCATCCGCCTCGACCTCTGCGACCGGCTGCCCACCGCCCTGTGGTCCTCTCAGGTACGACGCCGTCTCCTCCACCCTTCCACCTCCTCCGTCCTCCTCCGTCCTCCATCACAGCAGCCACTTGGTCACTAATATCAAGAAAAACTAGATTTTTGTGCGGTGGTACTCCGACCAGCTGCTTCACTGGTCTTTTTGTTTTGTTTTTTTTTTCTCGTTGACATTCAGAAGCTCCATCATCCCACTTTTAGAGCATCTTCCTCCCACTTCAACTCGACCCGTTAAGTGAATCAGTCATTGGATCGAGGCACCGATTTAATGTTTTCAAGTTCTCGCCTTCTTTAAAAAAAAAAAAAAAAAAAGGAAAAGCAAGTACAGAACCACAACAGTTCAATTTTTAGGCCGGATCTCTAAGAGTGTCAGACTCTGTTGGTGAAAGTTTGTGCTGCAGAACCTTAATGCTTTCTTGTTTTGGTCGTCGGTCCTGGAGACCCACCGCTATCGAAGCAGTGAGAAAAATTCAGTTTGTGTGTTTGTGTTTGTTTTCGCCATCGTCAACAATGAAACCGATGACGCCTGACGAAACCAAATGACTTTGAGGCGCCGAGACTAAACCATCTTCTGTCCGTCAAGATAAAACCTGCCTCCTTTTCCTGTCGGTTTGACGAGGATGATCACAACTCGTGGCGCCAGTGGAAGTAAACTCAGCATTTAGGGGATTTATTTTTGAACAGATGGTTTAAAAAAAAAAAAAGCGAAGGTTCTTCCTTGTTTGTCCCTGTTTTCAAAACACCCATATTAGAAGACTTTGGAACTCTACAGTGTAATAATAAAATGTTATAGACACGGTCTCTACCAAACAAATACACACGGAAGCTACAGACGGCAGCGCCACTGCCGTTCTTACTAGTATAAAACACAACAGGTTTATATAACTTTAGAAGCGTATAGATGTGAAATGCGAGTCCTTCTACCCCTCTGTTTAAAGTGTGCATCTGGAAACGCTCCGTTTAGAGGGGTGAACAGCCCTTCCCCTCACCCCTCCGCCTCTGCACAGTAGTGAGATGGGACACCCCTCAGACTCGTGAACGCGCATTTCAAAGGGGGAGGGGTAAGATGAAGGGCTGAGGGGGAGAATTGAGACGCAGCCCAATAGTCGTCTTAAACGGCGTTTCAGTTTGGCGAAGCAGTTTTCACTTTGCTGTCTTGGCGTGAGGCGGCTTAACAGAAGAGATCAAACGCCGTTTGTTGGTCCCCTCACGGCGAGATGGATCCCAAACGCCAAGAACGCTATTTTGATCAGAGCACAATTGAAACAAATGAAGACTTTTAGATTTACACCCACCAGTTCGTCATCCTACCAGGACTACAGACCCCAGAAGTTTGAGAAGTTTCTTGTACTTGGTGCGTTGTTGCCATACGCGTGCAGCTTTTCATCCATTCATGGTGGTAAATGTGAAAAACAAAGCGCCTACGATTGGCGACCAACCTAATTCTACACAGAAACGCTGCTCGTTGATAAATATTTTGAAGCGATAATGAAACGTTGCATTGATTCTGTACTGTGTGGTGTGTTTTTTTTATTTTTTTCGCGGATCCATTTTTCCCACCGGTGTGAGGCGAGCAGGAGGAGCGCCGCCGTAACCGAGCCTCTCCGGGGTCCTAATTACGGCGGGTTGAGGAAATTGCTTCTTCTTGGCACTGCGAGCACAATCGTGCGCCGTCTCCCTGCCATTACACCGAGAGAGAGAGAGAGAGAGAGAGAGAGTCGTTTCTTTTATCCAAGTAATTCCTCTGGCGTCTGTGATTTATCTGCGCCGTCACGCCCAGCAGCCCGAGCTCCAAAGCGGCTCGTCCATACGGGGCTGACAGCACAGGTGAAATGGAGGACAGCCACTGTCATGTGCAGTTAATTCATCTCCAGACGCCACGATGGAAGGAAAGTGCAACTTTTTAAATTTTTTTGCATTAACGACAACTAGAGGGGTTGCAAAAAAATGGGGGCGGAAAATTTCCGGAAACTTTCCGTGGGACGTTGGGAAAAAGTAAAGATTCTTTCAGTCTGCAAAGGTTTATTTATTTTATTTTATTTATTTGTTCATGTTATGTCATGCCTTTTCACAATATATATATATATTGTGGCGGTTGCTAGGATCCAGGCCTCTCACCCAGAGGATTATGGGTAAGGGGGTGGGGTTTGGGTTCTCCCGCGCCCGGGCTGTTGTGGGCTGTTCCAGTCGAGTTCTGTGAGTTATGAAATAAAGACGCGTTCCAAGATTCAGCTCTGCCTCATCCTTCGTCCTGCCACAATATATATATATATATATATTTGTCATCCATACATGAACAAAAAGGAACAGAGAGAAGATTAATCTTGTGTTTTCTGTTCCTTTTAGCAACTTTTCAACAAAATCAAATCAATTGGATTCCCCATCATTCCATCCATTCCTCACCACGTCACAAAACATAATAAAAACAGTCTTTTGTCTTTCAGTTCTACAATTACAGTCAACTATTTTCAATTTTTTTTCATAGTCGCTCAGAATTTTCTCTTTGTACATTTTCTTAAATTTGTGAACACTTGAACAACATTTAAATTCCACACTTAAAGAGTTCCACAGTTTTACTCCATAAACAGACGGACGTTTCTGTTTCAACGACGTTCTGAAAATTATATTTTCTCCTCTGGCAAACGGTGCAACAAAATTACTTTGAACATCGTTTGGCAATTTTTTGGGGGGTTTTGCTTTCCACATAATAATCAAAATTTTTAAGTCGACAAGATCCTTAACTGTAAGAAGTTTATTTTCAATAAATAAAGGATTGGTGTGTTCTCTATAACCTTCCCTACTGATGACTCTAATTGCTCTTTTTTGCAACAGGACTAAGGGCTTAGTGGTGCTGGTAGAAGTATTACCCCAGACTTCAGCACAATAACTGAAATATAGAAGAATCATTGAGGAATAAAGCAGATTCAACAGGCTACAATCAAACAAATCTCTAACTTTATATAAAATGCAGATACTTTTGCTGATTTCAGGTTCTTCTCATTGTATGAATGTCAATTAGATCTATCGGAATATCTTTTTTTTTGTTTTTTGTTTTATAATGATCCGTAAATCAGTTGTTTTCTTGTTGTTTTTTGATGCGCAGCCCTCCAGCCTGAATGAAGCCATCCACGCCAGCTTGCTCCTGGACGGCGAGTCCGTCTACAGCCTGGTGGCCGATCCGTTCCTCCTCCTGCTGTCCAGGGTCATCCTCACCAAGTGCTCCTCCAAGATGGACGGCCTCCAGGTGAAAAGCCTGCCTCTCTGTCGCTGCCGCCAAAACTCACACACAGTTTACTGTTAAAAAAAAAACCCCCATTGACACGAGGTGTTGTTTTCAAAAAGTCGCATTTTCAGTCACTCTGAGCGCCGGTGTCGTATAAACAGACGCCTAAAATTAATTTCATTTCATTCATTTAAAACAATGCAACAACAGCATTTCATATGAATGAAAAGGAGCAGAAAGAAGTCAAACTTCTAATGTCTGCCCCTTATCAACACAAAATCCTTTACAGTTCCAGTTCATTCACATGCAGTGTCTTTTTCCAAAACATCAAACACAAAATACATAAATAAGGTTGATCAGCTCCTCCGCAGTGTCGTATTTCTGTAACATTGACAATTGAACAAGTTTCTTAAATTTAGAAGTTTTAGTTTTACAATCAAGACTGTTCCACAGACTGACTCCTTCCATTGAGATGCATTTTTCCATAACGGCCGATTGAAACCTGGGTTGTGTAAAAAACCTCAGTTCCTTTCAGTTCATATCTACTTTTTCTAAATGAAGTGAAGAATTGTGAGACGCTCCTCTTTGTAACCAGGTCTGGTTGGAGTTCTTCACCGCTCCACGTGATCAGATCTCCTCAAAATTAAAAAAACAAAACAAAAGTTGATCGTCTGATTGAAACCTGCCACCTCAGATTTTTAATATTTAGCATTTTGAAACCCAATAGCAGACGTTTTCTTATTGCTCAAGTTCAGTCGGATGGTTCATAGCAGCATTTTCTCCAATGTAACACATGGATTATTGATTTCTACTGAATTTAATCCAACAGAGATGAGAAACGACCGAATTCTTGCTTAATAACGGCCTGAACACATTCTTTTATTGTTGTAAGCAGAAAAGCAGGTCAGTACAAAGGGTGCGCTGGGGTTTTTTTCCCTTCTTCTTCTTCTTCTTCTTCTTCTTTTAAAAATGTATCTTTAATATTTAATTTGGCGTCTGAAACAACTTTGTGTTTTATTAATGCTCACAGCGTGCGGTGAATGCCAAAGGTCATTTCCCCGCCGTTAACAATGTGCATCGCCGAGGAGATTCTAACCGGCGCTTCAACAGGTCAGCCACGCTCGGCTTGACAATCGCTTTGTTTTCCCGGCTCATATCGTTTTAATATGCGCCAGGGCCGGTGAACTGTACACATTAAAACTATTCTAAATGGAAAAATAACGCCGGATGAGAATTTCCCGGCGGGTGGCTGAACTTGTCGGGTTAAACTTGTGATTTAAATGTGAGGAAAGCAGGAGTCGGACTCTGGAGCTCCATATATCAGACACTTCCTTCATGTTTCCCCTCTATTGCGCCGTATCGTGTGAATACATATTTAAAATTCACGCTCGCCAGTGTTTTTAGTCGTCTGCTTTATTGGAGACGACTCGCTGAGAGATGCGCATGCAAAATGCGGGGATTTTCACTGAGCACCGAAAGCAAGGGGCTCCGGTCTTCACTGGTTTATCGCGGCTTCTTAAATACTATACAGCTGAAAATCATTTTTATTCCCTTTTTTAAAATACTACATTGTGATGCATGTGCTTTTCTGTACGTGTGTTGCATCGATATTGAAAAAAGCTTCAGTGCCTCCGCTGAAAAAAAGAATCAAGAAATACACAAAGAGGATTTCATGAAGCTTTAATTTGAAGATAACTAACGAGCCCAGATAGATTCACACCCCGAATTCTCAATAACTTGATTAAAATTCAGTTGCGTGCGACTGCGGGGGTCATTGAATAAATGCTTAATTGTCTTGTTGCTTCTGGCGTCAGTCGTTCAATCGTCAAGACGACATCAAACGAGTCCATAGCAGATGTTTGTCTTTGGAAGAGAACATTTGTTACCTTTTATGGGAATTCCCAGAATGCAGTCACTGGTGGATGTTGAATGTGAAGTGTAACCAGATTTAAAAAAAAAAGCAACCAGTCCGACTCTGACATAGAAAACAATTTAAGGTAAATGGACTTTGCATTTCACAGTGATTCATTGTTATAACAAGTACGAGGCCAAAGTTTGGATTGATAACTAATGTTTGTAGTTTTGAGCCAAAACGCAAAAATGCGTCTGTAGGCTGTCATCCCAGTTAGACGATTCCCAGTTAGACGACTTCGTTTAAACTTGTGTTGGATGTTTAAAAAAAAAAAAAAAAGCAGTGGGATAAAATAAACAAAAATAAACAAAAAGCCATCAGCTGTCAGACTAAAAACATTTAGAAAACTTATTACAATAAGTGAATTATTTGTGATATTTCAGTGACCTCGGATATTTATAAGTATTTAGTTGTAGTAAGTTGTTTAAATGTTTTCAATCCGACAGCTGACGGCTTTTTTTTATTTTTTATTTTTCTTACCCTGCTGCATTTTTTTCACTTTCCTCAACGCAATTTTAAACTCTGTCGTCCATCTGGGAATCGTCTTATCTGGGAATTGTCTTATCTGGGAATTGTCCGTCTGGGAGTGGTCTTATCTGGGAATCGTCTTATCTGGGAATGGTCTTATCTGGGAATTGTCTTATCGGGGAATTGTCTTATCGGGGAATCGTCTTATCGGGGAATCGTCTTATCGGGGAATCGTCTTATCGGGGAATCGTCTTATCGGGGAATCGTCTTATCTGGGAATTGTCTTATCTGGGAATCGTCTTATCGGGGAATCGTCTTATCGGGGAATCGTCTTATCGGGGAATCGTCTTATCGGGGAATCGTCTTATCTGGGAATCGTCTTATCTGGGAATCGTCTTATCTGGGAATCGTCCTATCTGGGAATCGTCCTATCTGGGAATCGTCCTATCTGGGAATCGTCCTATCTGGGAATTGTCCTATCTGGGAATTGTCTTATCTGGGAATTGTCTTATCTGGGAATTGTCTTATCTGGGAATTGTCTTATCTGGGAATTGTCTTATCTGGGAATTGTCTTATCGGGGAATTGTCTTATCGGGGAATTGTCTTATCGGGGAATTGTCTTATCGGGGAATTGTCTTATCGGGGAATTGTCTTATCGGGGAATTGTCTTATCGGGGAATTGTCTTATCGGGGAATCGTCCTATCTGGGAATCGTCCTATCTGGGAATCGTCCTATCTGGGAATCGTCCTATCTGGGAATCGTCCTATCTGGGAATCGTCCTATCTGGGAATCGTCCTATCTGGGAATCGTCCTATCTGGGAATCGTCCTATCTGGGAATCGTCTTATCTGGGAATTGTCTTATCTGGGAATTGTCTTATCTGGGAATTGTCTTATCTGGGAATTGTCTTATCTGGGAATTGTCTTATCTGGGAATTGTCTTATCTGGGAATTGTCTTATCTGGGAATTGTCTTATCTGGGAATTGTCTTATCTGGGAATCGTCCTATCTGGGAATCGTCCTATCTGGGAATCGTCCTATCTGGGAATCGTCCTATCTGGGAATCGTCTTATCTGGGAATCGTCTTATCTGGGAATCGTCTTATCTGGGAATTGTCTTATCTGGGAATTGTCTTATCTGGGAATTGTCTTATCTGGGAATTGTCTTATCGGGGAATTGTCTTATCGGGGAATTGTCTTATCGGGGAATTGTCTTATCGGGGAATTGTCTTATCGGGGAATTGTCTTATCGGGGAATTGTCTTATCGGGGAATTGTCCTATCTGGGAATCGTCCTATCTGGGAATCGTCCTATCTGGGAATCGTCCTATCTGGGAATCGTCCTATCTGGGAATCGTCCTATCTGGGAATCGTCCTATCTGGGAATCGTCCTATCTGGGAATCGTCCTATCTGGGAATCGTCCTATCTGGGAATCGTCCTATCTGGGAATCGTCCTATCTGGGAATCGTCCTATCTGGGAATCGTCCTATCTGGGAATCGTCTTATCTGGGAATTGTCTTATCTGGGAATTGTCTTATCTGGGAATTGTCTTATCTGGGAATCGTCCTATCTGGGAATCGTCCTATCTGGGAAGGAACCGTCTGTAAGCCACACAGTTAAAGTTGTGTCCCCGGCTCTATACGTCGCGGTCACGCAGCAGAAAATCCTTACTGCTGCACCGACGTCACACGACGGCTTCAGCATTCGCCTCCAGGTTCTCGCGTCGGCATTAGCACTAGAGACACGGTCACAGATGCAACAACGCCGTCCCTCCACGAGGTGATTCGGTGTTAATGCGCCTCTTTAAATGCTAATGAGGGAGAAAGAGATTTAATTAACGATGCCGTTTCCTCGCCGAGGCCGCCGACCCGCCGGTGTGGAATCCCTCCAGGTCGTGGTTCCCACTCCCTCCCGCAACTCCCTTCATCCACACTCCTCCCCTCCTGGCGGCCGCTCACAGCCCGCTGCACAGCGCTAAATAGCGCTGCGCTCGCCGCGGCGTGTACGACACGCTGCACGTACGTGTGAACACGCCAAGTTAGAGCGCCGGTGTGTTTGCCGGGGGGGGAAAGTGATTCACTGAGGCAGACAATTAAACCGCCATGCGACTGAGGACGGGGTCGTCTTCCACTGACACACGGGTCTGTTTGTTGGACTACGAGGGTGTAGAAGTGGCGAGGCGCTACGAGGATATACGGCTGCTTACATTGGCTGCAAGACATCCACTTTTTTTTTTTTTTCCCCTCCTGCCGCTTTGTGTTAAGGTCGGATGCAAAAAGCCAAGGAGTCGGCTGTTTTTAGTGCACGGTCAGCACTCTAGCGCCGGCACGCAGCACCCGGTGTTTTATTGGTACTGAAGGAACCCGGAGATCAACATTTCATATTTATTCATTCACCTAAACATGTACTTCCTGGGCTGGATGCATGTTGTATTATTAAAGTTGCTGCGACGCGGGAAATGGCCGACGCACTTGCACACGTACGCGACTCGTTAAAAAAAAAAAAAAAAAAGTTGACGTTTGATTGAAATTTCAGGACGAACCTAAAATACGCGATAATCTTTGCAAGTTAGTGTGAAATGTTTAATGCACATGTCCAACTGTTTAATGTTTCCATACTGTTTTGCACGAGTTGTTCTCCAACAGCGGCAAAATTCACGACAGTTCTTCCCATGAATGGAACATTTTCTGACTATTTGGATTATTTGCTTTTGCTTTGTTTGTTTGTTTGTGTTGATGTGCAGCTCCTGCCCTGGTGGACCCTTCGCTACATCAAACTGCACCAGCAGATCCTGGAGGCCACGTCTGAGCAGCTCTTCAAGCTGGCCCAGAGCAGCATTGAGAAAGGTCCGTGAACTCTTTACACGTCTGTGTCTCTGTGGACCTTTGGGTCTTTTATGTTGTGATACGTGACATCTGACATCATCGGGACCCGACGGAATGTTTACAGCGGGGAGAGTTGTTCCCTTTGTGTTCTTCTCCACCTTCTATTATCGCCTCTTTAACTTTGAGCTTCCATCTGCCGCTTTGGTTCTTGGTGGAATCGGAGCAGATTGTTAACTACCTTAACCACCTTAACTACCTCGCTGACCTGCTGCACAGAATCAGGTCAGTGAGTGAGACTTGGCAGACTTTACTCCACCAGCTCCACTTGGTTTCTCTGGTCCTTCATGTGCTCGACGCCCACATGCAGTACAAAAAGATAATATACTAGTTTCCGTCTCACTTGTTCTTTTAAATGACTTGGAGAGAGATCTTATGCATTTCTTGGGTATGGATGTTCTGGTTTTGTTTACCTTTTGGTTTTTTTTTTTAAATGTTACCAGTTCCAGAACAGAAAAGTGTCTTGATCTTTGATGTCTCATCTCTTTGATGTCCGCCTCCAGACAGTCGCTGTCCTGTGGAGGCGACTGGAGGTCCACTTTGTACCACAATCTGGTAAATGACTTTCTTGCTTGGCTCCAGGCAGTTTTATCCTGGTTTCTGTCCAGCAGCTCGATAGAGGTTCACGACTGGTAATCCCTGGTAAACGCTGGTAATCACTGGTGGTCGACTTGTCAGCGGCCGATGGAGTTCATCCATTTATTTCTTCCACAGTGTTTCTCGTATGGACGACTTTTAAAGTCTTTGACTTTCTATTTTACCAAAATAAAAAAAAAAACCCAGTATATATATTCTGACTTGAAGAAGGCAGGGAGTCGGTGTAATTACATAGTGACGCATCTTACACATCACTAAAGTAGTGGAATTGTTTCTATAGATATCTTTTATCTGTTTTATGCCTTTTGTCCGCCGTAGATTTAAAACCTGTTATAAAAAGGTTGTTGCTCCAAATTGGGCTGAAAGAAGAGCGTCTATTCTTTTAGGTGTTTTCTGACATTTTGTATTATTGGATTTAGTGAATGTTGTTTCTGTTTTGTTGTCCTTGTCTGAGTAGAGGACGGTGAAGACGAGGAGATTTGAGAATGCATCTCGATGTTCCTCCTCGCGTCTGATGCAAGATGAAACTTAAGCATTCTGAACTGACCTGCTCAGTAACATTACAACACAGTGGGGCTCCTGTTAGTCCACAACAATATCTAGAGGCAGGAAGGGGATATTTTGAAATATTATAAGACTTTATAGAAGTACATTCATTTTGAGTGTTTTTGCCAATGAGGGGAACGACCAGTGGAAATGGATTTCACTTTATAGCGCTTTTCAGTTGCTTGAGCAGTGGAGGCTGTCCATCGGGAGCAGGTTGGGGTTCAAGTGTCTCGGCCAAGGACACTTTGACACCTGGACAGGCAGAGATGGGACTTGAACCTGCAACCCCTTAAATCCCTCAGCTGCTCTAAATGGAGGTGTGGTGTCGAGTCCACTTCAAAGACTCTCATCTGCTTTGAGAAGTTTGCAGAGCGTCTTTAAACCTGCACGAATACAAAGTGAAGATGGAGTTCGCACTGGATTTCGCCACACGTTACGGCCTCGTCTACGTCGGATCGTCGTCGCACGTGCACTCCCTCCATCGTGCGCTCGTCGCTACCTGCCGTACACGAAGCCGTGTTCAAACGGTTCCAGCGATCGTAAACCTCCCGCCTCCATCCGTGCAACTAAATATTTTAGTTGGCGGAATCACTTTAGCCTTTAAAGGCTGTGGTTTCATGCCGAGCTTCTCCACACAGCTCACGATGCCTACTCGTGTGTGAAGCATGGAGCAGGCATTCGCTCCCTCGCGGCGCCGCCATGTCCTGAGGAGACGTTAATTCAGAAGCCGCCGTTTTGCCTTCGTGAGGACGACACTGATTAATTGGTTGAGAAGAATGTCTTGTTGCCTCGGTATCTGAATCGTCCCAGCGGGGCGTTTAAAAAGATTTTGGTGGAGTGGAGCTTGGCAGAGTTTGTTTTTTTTGGTTTGCGGACATACGGCATGTTTTAGTCGGAGTGCAGTCGGTTAACGGAGTATGAAGGGTGGACGAGCCGCAAAACAGTTCCATCTGTAGTCCAGAGGAGTCCAGAGGCTGTGGAACGCCTGCAGATGAGTTTCCTCTCCGCAAAATCATGTCCACCTCAGTTTAGATTTGTTTGCGGCTCAGTGGGGGGGCCGGGGGGGCGGGGAGGGTTGCTGAGTTAATTCGCTCAGCTCCACACGCTTTCAGTCACACTGTTCATCAGCCGTCAGACAGATTCAATTAACTCTGCTCCGTTCCAACGCCTTGTTTCTTTGTCTTATCCGGCGCCGTCGTTTGCTCCGAGGTCATGGCGGCGATTCAGAAGCGAGATTATTTATACCGAGTGGAACAAAGTAATAAGCACCTTTTTGTTGCTGGCGATTGCTAATGGGACTGCTAATTCTAGTCTGAGGGAGGAACACTGTTGTCTTCAGGTAATGGGGTGGATGTGCATCCATCTCTGAGTAGCAGAGATTAAACTCTTCAGATTGAAAACACAAATCAAGAAATACCCGTGTTCCAATCCCTATCCAACATCCAAAGTTCAAAATGAATTTGGGTTTTTTTTTTATTCAAATGCGTCGATCGTACAAATGGTGCTAAAGACAAACGGCAGGTTAATACATTCTTAACCAATGAAGTAAATCTACAAATGTTTTTAATGACTGCAAATTGTTTCATTTATTCAATTGAAACGTTTGAAAGTGGTTGTGAGCAACAACATCTTGCATCAAAACATGAATTTAGAAAAGGAAAGTTTGGCCGATCGTCAGGAAATTAGTTCAGCATTAAATGTGAAGAGAACAATAATGAGGAGTTCCATATAAACCTGTTGGTGTTTTTGCTTCAGGGCTTTGGGGTCGTCTAGAGAGTCGTTAGTTATAGAGCATGTAGCTGGTTAACAATATTAACTAACAAGTAGGTGGGAGGTGTGGTTTTTCCTCAAACTGATGGCCTTTTTGTTTGCGAGTCCAATTTATAGCCGGGGGAAGTGAACTTGGATTCTTTATTTCCGAATGTGAGTCTTTTAATTTGAACCGGAATTGATTTGAATAATTGCTTTAGTCGTTGCTCCTCCTCGTGGAACTCGTACCGATGTTCTCGCTTCCTCGACAGAAGACTTACAACACTGGCTAAAGAGTCTCCAGTTTCCCCCCACAAGCTCTTTTTAAATCGGTAAAATCCTGCAGCCGGCCAAAGGAAGTCAAATCCTTGTCAAATCTCTCAGCTGCTTATCTCGCAGCCATTTTCCCGCGACGTGTCGGTGAATCCCTCCCGTCGGTCCCGCCGCTCGGGGCGGGAACAACCCAGCCGCCTCATTAATGTCGAATTGGGTATGAAAGCGTGTGACTTCCCACCGCGAATTATACACCTCCTCTCCACCTCGTCCCTCCCGCTCGTCTCGCTTGAGGACGACCTCTCCGCCTACAAAATCAAACTACAATGTTTGATTTTTTTATTTATTTATTTTTTTGCTTCGCTTTCTTCCTTCTCTGCTTCTTCCACAGTGACGAGGAGCTGCCCGCAGTGGTCGCAGCACAGGAACCTGGCCGTCCAGTTCCACCTGGAGTGCGTCTACACCTGCCTGACGTACTACGAGTACCAGCCGGCCAAGGAGCACATCAACAAGGCCCAGGAGCTCTCTGGGCTGGACGTCAACCTGACAGGTACAGGAGCTGGAGCGGCACCACTGGGGGAAGGCGTCAGAACTCTGGCCCGTCGGCCATTGGCAGCCCTCAGCCGGCAATTATCGGCAATTATTCGCCGGAGAGGTTCAACCATGACGCAAATGCATACGGTGGCTTTTACTGTTTTTAATGTGAAAATATCAATCAATCAAATTTTATTTGTATAGTATAGCCCTTTACAATAACCCAGTGGTACCCAAAGTGCTTTACAACAAAGCTATAAAAACAATACATTAGATAGATAGATAGATAATTACTTTATTCATCCCCGAAGGGAAATTGTTTTGCTGCAGCAATCTGGTACATACGAATATTATAAAATACCATAGAATAGAAATAAAAGTAAAAAATAAAAAAATCTGGGTATAAGACATAAAGTAAAACACAGAACGGAACATGGGCACTTAGAAATAAGCACGAGATAAAAGCAAGATAAATAAATAGTTAGTAATATTAAGAAACAAATGCAAGAATAATACATTAAAGAAACAATAAATAAAACACAGGTGCTGACTGTGGGAGGTGCGACGGTGCTGCAGGTTGTTGGAAGCCTTCCAGAGATTCATGAAAACAGCATACAGGATGAATACACTGGCCTAGACAGAGTTAAAAGCCAACCTACAAAAATGGGTTTTCAGCTTTGATTTTAAAAAGGCCGAGATCAGTAGTGGTGCGAACGTCGGGGGGGCAGTTTGTTCCACAGTCTGGGAGCAGCAACAGTAAAAGAGCGATCGCCCCACTGTTTATATCTCCACCTTGGAATGTCTAAAAGAAGCTATGTGTGAGCTCTACTCTACCGCCTGTATGTTTCTCCGGATATTACGGAAGTTTTGACTCCCCCTGATCTGAGCCTGAAACCAGGCTGACCCTGAACCACAACACGTGATAAACACGTCTCCAACACCTTGACCGTTGACGCCGCTTCCAGTGGAAGTCCAGCTCTTTGCAAGGCAGACGTCTCCATTGGTGTGTGTGTGTACATTTTACACTTGGCAGTGTAAAGTGTAAAGAGCTTCAGCTCAGTGGGATCCCACAGGGATGTGGTCTGGGCCCACTGCTGTTCACGCCGCTGACACACATCACACCGTTAAGTGTGCGGCTGACGGTGCCGGGTCTCATTCTGGACAAGAACAACTGGTCCTCCAGAGGGGAGGTGAACACTCTAACTGAGTGTTGAGAAGACCGGGGGGGGGGGGTTCTCCACCAATAGATTAGCGTCCAAATGCTCCCCTACTGTCTTACCAACAGGAAATCAATCGTGTCACATACAAACTTAGTAAACAGGCCTGTGATTGGCTGAGAATGAGATTTTTTTGAGATTCAGTCTCAATCAGACATATTGTGACTTGTTCCAGTTGAGTGATGTTGGAATATTAGAAGAAAAAAACCACCTCATTTGTAGCTTTTAGCCGAAGAGCTTTACAGGACAGATGTTACTGGTGAATTCTTCATTTAACTATAGTTGAACTAGTTGAGATGGTTTAACTGTGTATTTTCTGAAACTTGAGAAGAAAAACACATTTGTTGACTATATTAATCTTTCACCAATATCATTTTCATTGCATTCATTGAATATTATTTAATTGCAAAGTTTTTAGCTAATCATTACTTTTTCATAGGATAAGAATTGACTATTGAAATAATTGTGGGCGTGTGTGTGTGTGTGTGTGTGTGTGTGTGTGTGTGTGTGTGTGTGTGTGTGTGTGTGTGTGTGTGTGTGTGTGTGTGTGTGTGTGTGTGTGCGTGTGCGTGTGTGTGTGTGTCTATACATGTATGATTTTAGGATTTTTTTTGGTCTTTTTTTTTTCTTCTTTAAACCAGTAAAGTTTCTATTTTCCTCATTTAAAACTGGTGAAGTTGTGTAAATGTGTTATAAAAGCCAAGTTCTTTCAAGTGCAGGATGCAAAACTCAAACCAATACACTTTATGTGCATCAGGTGGCAGTAGTGAGTCCCGTCTGTCTTCGGTTCAGCTTGTTTTTTTTTTCTCTTGGTTTGTTTTATTTGACGTTTGTAACCATGAGCTCCCGACTCTTCGTTGTGACATTTTTTATCCGATCGAACCAAAACCAGATAAGACGCTTGATTTACACAACTGGGCCGGCCTGTTTTCTGACTCATCAGTACAAAACGACTTCATGAATGCAGTGTTTAAATCAAAACAACACAAACGTCTCGTGTCTCCTGCAGGCGCTCTGGGCAAGCGGACCCGTTTCCAGCAGACGTTTTTGGCCCAGCTTTTCCTCGAAGTGAAAAAACTGCAGGATCGTCCGGACCAGCCGCCGGACGAGAGCAGTCCCGCGCCGACGCCCCGCGACAGCCTGCCCAAGGTACGACTAGCGAGCTGCGCTTTCCCTCCCGACGGCAGAGTACAACAGCGGTCCGCCCAACTCGCACTTGTTCGTCACTCGTCGACGCGAAGAACTCACAATGCTTAAATATAGCATATTGGCAGCACAAGTGGATGGACTGGTGTCGGCTGTATTCCTCCCTGTGGGGGAATTCTCCCGATTCAGCAGCATCGACACATGACGGAATGGCAGTGAACCAAGAAATCAAAAGGGACGAGTCAACAGGATGGAGTCTGAGTAGAACCGTTAGTCTACGTAGGGATTCCACCGTTCCTTACCGAGGTCAGGGATTCGGTTTGAGACGCAGGAAGAACATGAAAACTCGTCACAGAGAACCAGAGTTTAATCACTGAATTGAAAAGTTACACTCTCGTCACACTTAACCCTCTGGGGCCGATTGACGCTCTGCAGCGTCAAAATCACATGACCGTTTGAAAAGGCAGTAGCGTCACAGCACAGCGTCATCTGGTCCAGTGTTTCAATCCGTGTCGAAAGTGCAGATATAAAACTACAAGCTCGTTTTTAAATGATGTTGATCGCCCAAATAAAAGCGGAGATATGAGGAAAACTGTGTCCGTGTTTTTCCGCGACATTTTAGTGCGCGTCAGGTGCAGAAGACCGGTCAGGAGTGAAAGTGAAAGTTACTGAGCAGCAAAAAAAAACAACACTTGTAATGTGCCAGTATACCTTTCACTCATTGGTTGAGAAGAAGAGCCCATGTCCAATCAAAAGTGTCCATAGTGGGAGGTGTCATTTTGTTTAGTTCACCCGTGAAAAAGTAAACAGAGAGACGGAGACAGCGAGAGTGAGTTGAGATTTATATCAGAGAAAAAGCGACTATTATCATGATTTGACCATGTAGTGAGTGTGTAGTTAGTGTGTAGTGAGTGTGTAGTGAGTGTGTAGTGAGTGTGTAGTTAGTGTGTAGTTAGTGTGTAGTGAGTGTGTAGTTAGTGTGTAGTGAGTGTGTAGTTAGTGTGTAGTGAGTGTGTAGTTAGTGTGTAGTGAGTGAGATTAGAGTGTTTTTTAGTTTCAAGTGAACTCTTTTTTTTTTTTTTTCTATCAAAACAATGACGCGCCTTATTGTTAGCGTCAATCAGGCGCTCCGACTTTTTTTTTTTTTTTGAAGGAGAAGAGCATCGAGTCTGACACTGAGTTTGAGAGTGATTCTGATGGCAATATTGAACACCTCAGCTTATTTTTGTTAGAGAGGAGACAGGTGTCCCCCAGACCAGGAGACGTGTCCCCCACCCTGTCCCCATCATTCCAGCTCCACCACAACAGCCAAAGGCTAAAATGTAAACATTGCCTGCAGGAACACAAGAAAAGGAAAAACACTTCATGGAAATGCCATGTGTGATGTGTCCCTCTGTGTTGTGCTGGACAGAATCAGTTTTTTTGAGTGGCACAAATCATTTGTCTTCTCCTGACATTATATGTGTGACCTTTTGCAAATAGTTTTACAAAAACGGCTGAGGCAGTGCTTCTATTTCACTGTAAATATCTGTATATAATTGTTTTTTCAGTCCTGTTTTGATACATTTTAGTTAATTATAGTTTAGATTTACTTTACAAGTAAACAAAATGATTCGTTAACCATGTCTGTGAATTTTATAGTCAATAAATCTATGTTTTTACCACCCGAATTTGTAATTTTATGGTGTTTTTTGATCCACTGTTTTAATACAGTATGCCAAAGTGATGAAAATACTTCAGAAATGCATTTATGAGGTTGTCCTGAACAAAATGACACCAAAAAAGGCAAGGTTTAAGAATTTTATATCTGAGATATAAAGGAAAAATCAATTGTAGTGAAAAACGGCACAAAATGCTTCAGGCCCCAGAGGGTTAATAACCGTCGGCAAACTTTTGTTTTCGAGCTGACAGTAACTGGAAAGAAAGAAACAGTACAAAACTTACTCCCCCCAACATAAAAAAAAGGAAAATAATTAAGGATTAATAGCCGTTAGTCCGGCTTCCTGTGACTGATGGAAGCTGTCCTTCCTGGAGATGAAGATCGTCGCTTCATTAACCTTCAGTTGGGATTAAAATCACTATTTCACGAGGACACGTTCTCTTTATTAAATATCTTGGGCCGTCATAGAGCGCATTAAACGTGTGAGGAATCTGAGACTGCGCGGTCGTTTCCCTGCTGATGTGCGACGATAAAAGCACCTTCAGATCAAGTCCTGGTGGAAATGTCTGATTGACCGATGTGGATTTCTTCTGCCCACGAAGAACCACGGGGGCAAATGTATGGTAATACCCTGCACCGTCAGCAGAGGGCGCTCTACTCCTCTGCTCCATTGATGCCACCTGAACCATACTTTTCACCCCGGACACTCACTTAATGGATTGTCTTAAAAAAACCAAGCAAAATGTCTTTCTACATTCATGACACGAGGCGAGTTCAGTTTGGGATCTTCATGGTTCAAAGACCACGTCCATGTTGGTAAATTCTGCACGGAGAACATCGGTTGAGCCACATTATAAAACAATGTTGGTACATTTTCACCTCGTTATGCAGTTACGCGGCATTACTAGATATTCTTGCATGTATTTTGTCATAAACTTTGGCACATTTTGTAATAAATGAAGACGTATTGCCAAGTGTTGTGCAGCCTAATTAGATTTCATTAAACTGTTCTAGTTTCATTGGTCAGACCGAAGTGAAGTGACTGTTCGTCATAATGGAGAATGAGTTTGCATGGTAAAGACAAAAGATACTCTATAATTATTATATATACAAGTATTACTGATACTGCTACAGATTATGTCATAAACGCGACATAATCTGTACTATGTTGTGCAATTATTATAGACGATGCAAAGCATAAAAATCCGCAAACCAATATAGAACCGAAAAGAAAAAAATCTTAACTATATCGATGACCTTTCTGGCTGAAGTTTTCATCCTCTCAGATTATTAATGGTCCATGAGAGTTTGACAAACCCAGCCTCCGTGTGTTTTATGAGCTGCAGCGTTGAGTTTGTTTCTCCCAGATCAGATCTCACTTTAGGACCAATTCATGCATCAAACTTTCACTTTTCCAGCCTCTTCGTACTACTTTTAGCCACCGTGATGAGAAAACAAAGCTCAATGCTCCGGGTGGTTCCGTGCTGACGTTTCACAAAGCCGCCGCGTGGTCGTAGCCGCGGTACCTCGGCGAGCGGCGGCGCCGCCTCGTGATGAAGCGCCGGTCGGGTGCTGACACACACACTTTCACACCCAAAAAGCCCCAAACGGGAAGAGAAGGATGGCTTCTGTCTTCTGGAATGTCTCATTGTGCTCTTCAGGCTCGACTGAGACGCCGGGGGAATAAATGGTCTTTAAACAATCCCACACGCAGTCATTTTCCTCTTGTCATACCTCATAAGTCTCGCATAAATCCTCTCCTCAGTCGGCACAGGTTCTATTTTAGGTCCCGTCTCAGTCCTTCAGTCTGCTGCCGACTCTTTCACCGATCGCTTGAAGGCGTACCTTCGTCCACAACCTCTTTTTCTCATAGTTTATTCAGTTTGTTCAGTGTGCAAGAGAAGAAATCACATCAGGGTCCCATCAGCGAGGGCAGGTTTTCCACCTGTTTAAATAAATAAATCATTTAAAAAACATTATTATTGGGATAATTTCACTTGAAATGTAATGCTGCAGTTCTCATTTTAGTTGTAGTTGCACAGTAAAATTTGAATTTCTGAGCATCCGTTGCAAATACAGTGGCACATTTGTGTCCATGGAAGCAAAAATCCCCCCAAACAAAGACGGTGATTAGAAACTGGAACTCATCGTGTCGCAAATGCATGTTACATCCTTGGAATCGGTTATTTTGGTGTCTCTTTGATCGTCCCGTCCCTTTTTCTTTTTTCTTATTCCTCCTGCGGGTATTTTGACCCCTTTATGTTATTAATGTAGTTCTGTAACATTAAGCTGGTTAAGACTATTCGTTGTGAGTGTTTTTGGGGGGATATTTTCATTATTGTTTTCCGCCCCGCCTATAAGCAGGTCGGCTGTTCCAGGTCGCTTGTCAGGACTTCCCGGGAGCCGCGAGGCTTTCTGAGGCGTCAGGAGTTCTGTGGCGCGGCTGTACTGACCGCCATGTTCTCACTTTTTATTTCTTTCTGGGTCTAGTGTTTTGTTTTGTTTTTATTTTACTGCCTTAGCCTGGTGTCGGGACGGCCCTGTACAGGGTTGGGTCAGTGCTGCAGTGCGTTTGTTTGTTTGTTTGTTTGTTTGTTTGGCTTGGATAGACCTTTGCAAGCTTTCCACAAGGCTTTTCAGTGTTTCTGTTGGAATTTGGGTCCGTTCATCCAGTGGTGTTTTGTGGTTCCCTGTAGAAGAGACGACCAGCCTCATTATCTTCTCAAAGGTGATCCCAGTCAAGCCTTTGTGAATAATGAACTCATTAAACCGTGACTTTATGCACTGTTTGATTTAAAAACAACAAAAAAAACACCCCACCTCCCCAGACTTTTCCTACCAAATTGGAAACACTGTCCAAAATGTCTTCTGATTAAAACGACTGGATTCATTCATTAATAGATTTGGACAAATTTGGAGAGAATCAGCCGAGCAACTTTATATTTGTAAAAAAATTTTTTATTTTTAAACAATGTGGCCGTGACCGCCCCTCCCAGAAGGCGTTCCACGGTGTACGGCCGTGGCGTCCGTATACGAGACTGACTCCCGACTGTGTTTCCAGGACTGCAGTCTGGCCGACGACACGCTGCTGGACAACATCGACTTCGCCGAGCCGGATCAGTCGGCGCTGCCCGACCTGAGCGCCGAGGAGCAGGCGGTCGTCCTGGGACTGTGGTGAGTCGGACTCGCCGCTGCTGGTCGACGGGCCGAGGCTGCAGCCGAGCTCGCCGTCTGCCAGGCCTCCAGAAACCTGCTGGTTGAACGTTTATCAGACGGAACGAAGCCCTGAGACGTACAATTATATCCCTATATCATCCTTTGCGCGTCACTTCAGAGGCAGCGATCCACTCGCTTGCGTCCGCATGGATATTTTCCACATTCAGAACTTCTATCGGCTGAATTTGGCCACGAGCCAGAAAAGAGAAGCGACTCTCTGCTCAGGTTCTGTTTGTTTCGTCCGGTCACATGTTAAGTCAGAGGATTATTACATAAGAACAAGTTACTCGTCAGTATTTTTCGGTCCTCCCGTTACCAGCTTGCATCAGTCTCTCTTTCTAGATCATGAAATGCAAAGTAACAAAAACAAATGTGATTCTTCTGAATCTGATGGACGAGCGTCGTGAGTATTTCTTTGTATTGATTGGCCATGAAAAGTGGCGTGATCCACATCGAACACACAACTAGAGACGATGTCAAAGTGCTAATAAAGTCTTCATCGAGCACGACTATTAAAACGGCGTCGCAGTGGTTGGCGCCCTCGCCTCACAGCAAGAAGGTTGCGGGTTCAAATGCAGGGCCTTTCTGAGTTTGCATGTTTGTGCCACTGAGACGCTTCCCGAGTCTCTTCGTCAGAATCAGAATCGCTGAAACTCTGCAGCGGCTCGCCGGAACGGATGGAAACCGTCCCGTCCATGACGCGTCGGCTCCGTCGGTGGTTTTCACTCGTCAAGTATCGGCGCTTCTTTCCCCTCCACTTTCTCCCAACCTCATTTCTCTCCGCGTGACCCGTGTTTTCCTCTGGATTTACGGCTCGGCGGTTGTAAATTGTTAACTTATTTATGCTCGGTAGTTTCGTCCAGGAGAAACAAAGGACGAATAGAAGGCACTTGAGGCAATATAAAACCAGTTAGCCCCTGAGCGCCACGGTGATTAATTCCCGTGCCGCCGCCGCCGCCGCCGCTGCTGCCGGGGCCGGACGGGTCAGGTGAAGGTCACCGGAGCGGTCGGTGAGATTACCAGGAGATGATTGATGAACGGCAGGTGTGGTTAAATTAAAGGTGGACTTGTGCAGCAGCACGCCGCTGTGAGACCCGACGCAGGAGCTTCATGTGGATCGAGGCACGTTGACGCTAAACGTGTGGAATAAACCTTCAGGAAAACATCGTCACTCCCCAAAGAGGATATTTCCTCCATCTGTTGGGGAAAACAAAGATTATATGTATTTTTATTGATCATCTATCCCCCCCCCAGTTATTGAATCAAGCAGCCGCGGGTTAGCTACAGCTGTTATAGAGCATCTTCCTCCTGGCACTTATTTAACTCTGCTAACGTCCGGGTTATAGAGCATCTTCCTCCCACTGGCTAACGAGTTATCTGAAATGAGGTTTACATTTTATCTGTGAGAGTTAATTGATTTCCCAACAACAACAAAAACCCGCCGTATTTTAAATTGATTTCCTTCGATTCACGTTTGCTGTGTAATAATCGCCTTACAACAGCAGCAGAAGTTGAAATAAATGTATTTTACGGTTTTAGACGGGCTGAAAACGGGCAGATTTCATGGTTGTAAGTGTAGAAAATGTGAATGTGTTGCGGTCAAGTCAACACTCTGGCGGCAGAATCGGCCAATGCTGTTGCACTGAGGAGAATTGGATCCATTGATAAGAGATTTAAGGACTGAGTGAACTGAATGTTGTAGCGTCTCTGTTCACTGGGAGACGTTTGGTCGCAGGGACAGTTTGGATGGAGAGCGAATAGTTTGAACCAGACGTTCATTGATGTCAGTTGCCTTCTTGTCAATTTGTCTTGACGTTTCTTGAAATATAAGCCCCTTTATAAGATGGTCACTCTTGTAATACATTTGTTCCTCTGCCAAAGACATGAGCTGTCCAGGCTGTTCACGATTGTTTTCCTAAATATTCACGCTGTGTCTTGTGGCTCCATCTTTCTTTCAGCACCGACCTCCAAAAGAACAACCCCGTCCACAAGCTCACCGACGAGGAGCTGCTGGCCTTCACCACCGTAAGTCATCGGCTGTTCGTCTGGCCGGCGCTCCTTATCAGCTTTGTAATCTTAAACTCAAGTTTAAAACAAAGTTGAATGCATTTCTATCGAACAATCAAAATGAGCTACACTCTCAAACTCAAAGTTCTGACTCTTAAACTCAGAATTCTGAATTCTGCAGCAACATTTTCAGTTAAAGAGTCAGAATTTTGAATTTAAGAGTCAGAAATCTGAGTTTAAGAGTCAGAATTCAGAGTTTAAGAGTCAGAATTCAGAGTTTAAAAGTCAGAATTCAGAGTTGCATCAACCCACTAGCTGTTTACATTTCTCACAAAAAAAGACAAAACATTTGCTGTTGGTGGCTTAAATCTGATTCTGAATACAGACACATCAATGTGACTACGACAGAGAAATAACAGCAGTTTGTGGAGTTTGGTCAGAACAATGTTTCCCATTCTGGTGAGATGTAGGACGTTCGTAAATGTTATATAACTGTTTTACACAAATCACTTCCACTGACAAGTTCAGGTCTTCAGAGATTAAAATGTTAATTTTCAACCTCAATATACACAGAAAATTAAATGATTGAATAAAGTGTAAAGTTCTGTAAACAAATGGATATCTGACAGAGTGCTATAAACACCGATTTGGTAAATGACAGATATGTTGTTTATGTTGATGTAAAAGTGCCTCAACTTTCCAAATTCGTCTGTTGAAAGTAAATTACTTTTATTTTCCTTTTGTACTTGTGACCAGAATAATTGTGTGTGTGTGTTATATGGGAAAAAGACTAATTATAAGTTGACATTTGGTTAAAATAGACTTTTTTTTATAGGTATTGGCCTGCTTCTCTCTTAATAAGCCAGATAAACTGTTTTTTTTTCACCGTCGCCACCGTGATTGTTTTCTTAACTTCCAGTGACACGCCAGGCTCGGGCTCATTTTGTGCCTTGATGTATTTTTAGGCAGTTTCAAACTCCCTCACTGCTGCTTTTCTATTTGAAGAGTAAATAGAACAGATGTCAGAAATCTGCTTTCAGCCGGTCCAACGGACGATTCAGAACAAGTTTCATCCTGATTGTGATGCAAACCAACGTCTGACTGAAGAGACACTCGTCACAGTGGTGAACGCTGGTAAATAACTCAAAGCTGGTGTGACGCACATTTGGACATAATAATTCAGATCATAAACGTAGACTTCCGGGACGACGACACCTGAGTTTTTGCAGAAACGTGGAGTGGGTCGGCATTATCAGTATCGGGTTGTGTTCTACGTGTTTTGTCACCTTCCACCCTGCTCCTATGGTAAAAAGCCCATATTCTGTCTCTGTCAAATGGAAATAATAAAAACATCCCAGCAGCAGTTTGACCGGAGAGTCGAGGTCGACTTCAGATTGATCAAATCTCCGTGTTTGAAGCAATTCTACCCCAAACCGCTGAGAGTCTGACGCTACCTTCAAGGTCCGTCGGGTGTTAAGATGATGTGAATAATGTCTGGTTGGTGTTCAGCAAGTATCTCTATTTGAATCTGTTTGCATTTGGATTTTAAAGACCGATGGAGTTTTGGATCCAACTGAATCATCCTTTAATTCGAGATCAGTATGAGTTCGTGAGGCTCTTCCCTCTGAATGTTGACGCTCACGGCGCACGCGAACTTTTGATTTTTTATTTTATTTTTTTGCCTACTCAAACACATTTACACTCTCCATCCATGAGCAATGAGTCCGCCGGGCTCGTGACTCTTCACAGCCTCCTTCATGCCGAGGCTTCCAGCCCCGATCCGTGTGTGAAGAAGCACCGTGCAGAAATTCACCAGGCCGTCACGCCGTCTCTTGAACTTCAAGCTGGCACCGGCAAGGTCGACGCCTGCAGCTGCCCGCAGTTTTTAAAATAATGGATCGCAATGCTGGAGTCCAGCAACACGCTGAAGAAGTGGCTCAAAAAGAATAATGAGGTATCTGAATAAGGTTTTCTCCGTCGGCTTCACCTTTTTTTTTCCTCTAAGCAGTTTGGTGCATTACGGTCAAAATGTAAACTTGACTTATGTCGTTATATGTATTAATCATAGGGTCCAATCGGCAGTATATCTATTAAAATAAATAAATACAGGAGGCAACTGGATGATTCTTGGTCTGACTGTATATTTCTACATGAATCGCTTCACTGCATCACTTTAAACTTTAACAATTAAGCTGCTGTTGATGTCGAGGGATCAATTTTCAATTCAATCACATTTCCAGCTGTGAGCTAAAGGGATTGAAGAGAAGTAAAGGTGATAAAATAAGTCAAGTCTATGGTTTATTTGAAGGCCTTTGCAGGTAATGGAATTAAAAGATGTGTGAGTGTCAACACGTCTCGGGTGTTCAGGGAAGTTTGTTCCACAGGTGAGGAGGTCGGAACTAAAAGCTGATTCACTTTGTTCCTTGTGATTCTGGGAACAGTAAACCTCGGTCAAGCTCTTCCTGAGGTCTGGAGCTGTTATATTTTGTCGCTACATCAGAAATGTATTTATGCCCGAGACCATTCCAAGCTTTATGGACGGGAAGGGAGATTTTGAAGTGGATCCTTTGACGTTAGGTCCAGTCTGGTTGGTGTGGTGATTTCTTGTTTAAACTACACTGTAGTGCTTTCCCTCTTTGAAAACCGCTTGTTGTGCGGTTCTGGATCATAATGTTGAACAAAGACGCCGCTGCAGTCGGACGCCGGCTCTGTGAGCAGGCATCTTCCCAGCCTACATGTAGATCCAGGAATCTGCAGGCTGGTTAGATGGTTGTCACATGTCTGGCTCTTCGTCGCTCCGCAGCTTTTCCCCCCCGTTTTCACGTTCCAGCTGCGGGAGCACGAGTCGTTCCCTTCAGTAAAGCTCTGGGTCTTTATGCAAAGTGGAGCGTTGATGTGATCTGCAGGGAAAAGGACACCCGATAAATACTGGCTTTATGTTTTAAGCGAGGGGAGTTGTGTTGCTGGGACGGGAATAGAAACAGATGAAGCATCGTGAGACACGAGTCAAAGAAGATTTTCAGATCCACTTGGTGACACGTCCGTCTTTCTGTCTTATTGTCCGTCTGATCATTCTCTGCTTCGCCGCTTCATAAATCAGTACTGAGCAGAGAGAACTTGCCCATTTTGAGAGAAACGTATTGATTTTCGGAATCCAGAGACGGAGAAAGTATGTCGTAGCTACGAAGGTTAATTCACTGCAACTTTCACACCATAAATCTCCAGTCGGTCTGTAGTCAGTCCGTCATAAGAACATACATTTTAAATAGTGCAGTCGGATCACATCACTTCCTTTTTCCAGCAGGACTGCGAACGTCCCAACGGTTCTGTTGATTAAATGCATTTCAGGCCTGTGTGTGTGTGTGTTCAAAGACGCATTCAGAGTTTTCATATTCTGTTATGTATAAAGCGAATTCATTATGCACTCTCGTCGTACGAAGCCTCACGGCACCAGAAAACAATGACTGGAATAACGAGTGAACTTGATCTTCTGGCTCTGTGACACAGAAACTCTCGTGGCTTTCGACGCCCACCGATCGCTCGCCACCGTGTCACACGGCAAATACGGAGCACGGCTTATCGTTTGATTTTAATTGCTCTCCGATTGATGCTGGCGGAGGAATAACTGCATAGTTGCAACAATTTACTGTTTCGGTAGCGACGCCAGCGAGACTCGCGGAGCCTCCGGCGTTTGTCCGCCTCGCCGAGGTCCTCGCGTCACACTTCTTTGCATATTTCCATCGTGATCATCAATACGGAGTTCGCCGGATGTCGTTGATTGAAGATGAGCCAGAACCTGAGTGGTGATTAGGAGCTGTCGTGTCCCCCCCCCCCCCCCCCAGCTTCCTTTAATCAGATCATGAAGAGCTAAACCACTAAGCTGCGCCCGCTGCTATCCAGCAGATTATCAGCGCCGCACACAGATAGAGACTTTTAGGCCGTAATAGGTTTTAATAATTAGGTGTTCTCACTGAAGCCTGCTGGTTGATTTCTCCCTACGGTGCACAGCAGACAGCAGGGCAGACCCGCTCACTTCCACAGAGCGCAGGAGAGGGAACGAGGGGGAAGCGTTCGTGTTTTGTGATCGTCGTCTACCAGGTCGCACGTCGTCCAGATATCCGAAGGGGTGAATTGTGGAAGTTGGTGACTGATGAGAAGATGGCAGGGTGGCGGTGGCCGACTGTGGTCGGATACAACAGACGAGCCGCAGAAGTGAATGCTGCTCCTGATACGTGTGTATTAATACCAAAGTGTACTTCTGTTTGGGGACGCACCAGCATCTCGTCCGATTACTGCATGTGGGGTACTCGTACTCCGAAAAGCTCCAGGAGCGGCGTGTAGACACACAGAGGTGGTTTGCGGCGACGCATAGTCTTCATGTATCATTTGCATATGGTGTATAAATTAAGCTAAATGTACTTGTATTTGTACTCGGTATCGGCAAGTAGCTCAAGGTTGGTACTTGTACTTATACTCCTTTAGTAAGAGGTACCAGTGCATCCCGACTTGTTTGTTGAGTAAACGGCTGCATATTTGAAACATGTTCAGTGCTGAAAGAACCAACAAAATGAGAATGAGCTTTATTGGTCAGGTGTGTTTAACACACAAGGAATTTAGCTTGTGATTTTTGTATTTGTATTTTGGGTTTATTGTTATTTAATGTTGACATTTGTACCAATAGAGCGTCTCTTTGTACAAATGATCTGCTATTTATTGGCTTTAAGAACATTTTAGTATTAGTTTGACACTGTAGATTTATTTTATGTACTGCTGCCAGGACTCACTTGTACTTGTACTTGTACACACTTGGTTCTGCTGACTAAATAAATGCGAATGAATGAAAGCCGGAACATTTGAAAGTTCTTTTCGAAACAAAAATGGCTGAAACAAGGAACCTCATGCAGGAAACGTGCCTGGAGATGCGTTTCTCAACCAGAAGGTTTCATGATAATGATATTTTAGATTGTGTAAAAGTGTCCAGAAGTTTATTTTCACCACCGTATTGTGTTTCTTGAAGTCGACGCCGAAGAGAATTTGTGCCAGAAAGTCTCGACGCACGTTAATGAAGTGACGGAGGCAGAATGGAGCTCGCAGGTTGGACCGAGTGACGACCGACCTCCGACTCTCCGTGGAATTTAATCAGGCGTGACGTCAAGCTGCCACACAGAAGCAGTTAGCGACTCGTCAGCCTCTCGGTCCTGAACTCCAGCCGGCTCCCGCTCCGCAAATCCTCTCTGGCAGCAGAGTCGGATCGGTTTCCACGACGTTCTTTCCAAAAACAAAACAGAAATCAATATTTAGGGGAATAAATGCATTCCCTTCCCATCACTTGGTCCTCTATCGACCCAACCAACGACAAAGTGGACCAGACATCCTGGTCCTTTATGTCTCTTCTCTTCGCGCGGGAGTAACAGAATATTACTTCTACACTTCTGTTTAATTGGCACTCGCTCTCAGGTCTGTGGGAGACGTGACGACGGGAAAACTTTTTTTCGGCAGCTCTAATTACATTAGCCTTTTACTGCGATGGCGTTGAAGGTGAAACATTTGTATAGAGTAGAGAAACCGCTCTGGCTCCAAATGCTAATGACCACACATCATGCTTTTCTTTTTCCCCCTTTGGTACAAATGGAATTACTAATGTATGATACAAAGTAAACCCGCTTTTTTCCTCGCCGACCCGGGAGCAGTGGTTTTGCCCTGACACTGTAACTGTGAAAACTGAAAAATTTCAATAAAAATTATGTATAAAAAAAAAAAAACAAACACTTTTTTCAGCCTATATTTTATTTGGGAATTACGTATTTATTACGCAAGTGTAGATGTTATAGATATTCATTTGATGTTTGATGGCTGAGCACTGCAGGTCAATGCACATTCGTGACATTCATCATCATCACCATCACCACCATCATCATCATCAGCAGCACTTACATTGTCTCTCCTTTCTCTCTCGGCTGCATCAGTGGCTCCTCTTCTCTCCAGGCTCTCGTCTTTCCTTGTCTTGTCTCCTCTGCTTCACTTCTTTAAAGCTAATTAACTCTGACCACCCCTGATGTAGATCATCTCGCCAACCACTTCTGTGTTTGGTCATTGGTTGTTCCGTCCCCCAAAAAAAAGCAAAATTAGTGACAATACTCCCAGAAACTCGCTATCGTTATTTCTCAAAGCCGGAATGGAACAGGGTTTGAAGAAGTTTCTGTCCAGCAAATGAAATGACCGGTGTTCTGTCTGCTTCTTTTCGTTGCAGTGTATCCTGTCTCAGCGGAAGTTCTGGGCTGTAGAAGTCACAGCTCTTTGCCTCAGGACCAAACTGGAGCGGGGAAGAACCCGCTGCGTGGAGAGGGCCATGATGCAGACGCAGGTAAAGACGTGGTTATTTTGTAAAAACCTTTCCAGTGAAGGATCTTTAACTTTGCTCCTCCCTGCTGCGGCACTCGCAACGACTGGCCTGTTAACATTCGAGACGTTGAGACGCAGCAGTCCTCGTCCATCACTTGTCTTCATCTCAAGAAGACGCTGCGCCTGCTGTCATGTACAGTCAAGCTCATGCATTTGTTGATTCATTGAGACTTGAATGTCACAGACCTCTGAGGTCTTCCTGTGGATCAGACCCCAACGCATGAGCATCTGATCTTTCAAGGTCTCAAAAGAGTGCTTTAGACGAAACTTGTGTTTAATTGGACTGAGGTCTGGACATATGCAGGCTTTCTCTTTTCCAGTAGCTGTTATGGGTGTAGATAGTCCCATCAAAAATAATTATTTAAGCCATTCGAGACACAGAAGGTGCTCTTAAACCTGCGTTCTAATAGTAACAGTGCACCTCAGTCTTTTTAAGATCAGTATTCCCCGTCTTCGCCCCGAGATTTAAGCTGCTCTCAGTCAGAATTTGTGCCTTGTCATGTTTTCAATTTAAATAATGGTGTCTTTCTCGGCAGCTGGGGGAAATTCGGAAAACATTCATCACTAAACATTGATTCGATTTGATCTGCATGCATAACAATGGGGACGGTTTCTGCTTCGGGAACATTTGTATTGATGATCGGCACGTGGTTCATATGTCTGCCTTGATATCAGACATCACATCTCCCCTGAATGCAGAAGAAGGGAAGGGTCTGCGTCTGGAAATCAATGTGGTTGTCACTTCAAGCACCTCTTGCCTCCCGTTCAACCAGTCGTGACCTGGACCTGAGGTCTGTGTGTCTTGTTTACAACACAACGTTCACCTGCTGCCCCGCCTGCACATCTGAATCCAATCGCCATTCCTCCAGTCGCTGGTGAAACTTTGAATTGATGAAACTTTGGAACTGATCTTCTAATAACATTCATGTGGGTCATACCAGATCCGGGTGTATAGCGTCAGAGGGATTTTGTAAAATCGCTCATAATGCAACAGCGATAGGAGACGGGTTTATTTGGACATTTCTCTGAATTTTGCTCCAGAAAATCGTATTAAATTGGCTTTATGTTGAGAATGTAGTAATTTTCAGGGGTAATACCTGGGTTTTGTAAAAAAAATAGACATTTTCATCACCCTATCAGTGGGTGAACAATCCAACGCTTCACAGTGAGAGGAAGTCGGTTTGCCATTGGAGGGTGTGTCTCCATCGTCCCCATAGTTATACATGTATCTGATCTATTTATCTGTGTATAATATGATACTTGCGATATTGCACTTCTGGTTAGATGCTAAACTGAATTTCGTTGCGTTTGTAATGACAATAAAGTTGAATCAAGGTTCAAGGTGTTTTATTGTCATATCACCAGTAAAAGCCAGGTTTCACAGTGAATGAAATTCTTATTTTGCCGTCTACCCTGGAGCCGACGTACATAAATAAGTAAGTATATACACAAAAAATAGAATAAAATAACAGAGCAGTGCAAAAATATTAAGCAGAAAACACTATATACAAGTCTAATCTAATCTAATCTAATCCCTCTGATCTTAAACTACATCATAGTGTGATGTGAAACAGACTTCAGCACCGGGCTGAAGCGAGTGACGGGATAAAGTCACAGGACACACAGATTTTATCAATTGTTTTTTGGTTTTTTCTTGATATATGTGGTGAATATTGTGAAATTACAGACCATAACAAGTGTTTTTTAATCAGCTGTTGGCACGTAATGTGTTGTTTGTGTTGCCGAAATAAATGTTGAGGAGATATCGACATTCTTGGACTTCCACTTTCCGCCTTTTGCAGTTTCGATTCTTTAAAGATTCACATGAAGCGAGCCGCTGCGGGATGATTCTGTTGAAAGAGATAAAAGTTATTTTTTTGTTCATCTGGATGCATAATTAATACACACTTTAATGCCATTGGCCCATGTTCATATCCAGTTTTTTTTTTGTTCCTCATTCTGTGATGAATATTTCAGGAGAATTCATCCTTTAATCAGGGTTGAGATTCTCCAGTTGTTTGGGCCCCGGAAGATTTTGAGATTTTTAAGTGCGTCTCGGTGTTTGAAGTGGCTGCTCTAACTTATTTATCTGCGCCATTTCTTCTGTGCGAGTGTTACGTTTCCCTTCGTTGCTGTTTCCCCCGACACAAGCGGTTCGATTCAGCCCGCGGTTTCGTGGCGTGTGTCGCCTGGCGTAAATCAAAATCCCTCTGAATAATCTCTGGCGCACGTCCCTGAAAGTTTTTGGCCTTCGGTTGACACCACGAGAAAACTGGCGGGATCATTTGTGGAGCTGAAAAAAGCTGCAGCGCTGCACTCGGCTCGCGGCGCCGTTGAGTTATTGAGTAACCTCGGTCTTCCTCTCAAAACAACCCTGAGCCCAAACAAACGCATTAATCCCGCACGGCTTCAAATGTTATTCGAGACGTTGATCAGTAAGCTGCCCGTGAGCCTGAAGACGGACAACGTTGTGGGATTATAAAGAAGTTACGGGACTCGAGTGGTTCGACTGGATGGGGACAGTTACTGTGCCGGCGCTCCACTGTTGATGCTTGTTCCCCTCGGTGGAGGTTGGGGAAAGACTCACGGGAAAGACTCCCTCTGGGAGCCGGTTTCCCTCGGTGAGGCACGGAGGAGGGAGCATCATGAGTTAGGGCTGCGCTGCCTAACCCTCAAGGCGTGCGCCAGTCAGGGTAGAGGTCGGGGTGCTGCTGAAGATTTGCAAACGTTTGGTCCGTTTCACAGGAAAATGAGCCTGAAGATGGACGTGAATCCACTTTTTGGATGAACTGAATCTGAATTCAGCTGCCAGGTTGCGGACTGAGCGCAGTGACGTTGACGGCAGACGTATCCAAGGGGGTTGAGACTCTATCTCACCTTGTGAATCTGTGAGGCCGAGCACCAGGACCACTGTGGGAAGGGTGTGTGTTTACAGGGCAGGGATGGCTGCCGGGGGGGGGGCCGGGAGGTCATTTCTAATTAATGCCTCATTTTTCTTTGCTTTTCACGAGTGCATGTCTAATGCTGCCTCCAACCACTAGAGGCGCAACAGGCCTTTCGCTAGGGAAGTAGCCGTCGTCTTCTTGATTGACCGCAGGAGGAAGACGATCCCTGTGTTTTTGGAGGACTGGTTGCGTGTCGCATTAAAATACGGGAGTGCTGAAGGTTTATTTCTGGTGGTACTGTAGCAGCGTTCTGCTGTCATACAGTGACACCTGGTGGCCACAGGTTGTATGCGCTGGTATATTTTCATATATGTCGCACAGCATCCAAACAACAAAAAAAGTGGAAAATACGGAACGTGCAACATTACGAGATCGGCCACATCTCGAAGGTTTCCCATTCAGTCGTCGCTTCCATCAGGGTGCGGGAAACCGCAAGAGGCGCTTTGTGTCGTCGGAAAGCTGATCGGTCTCATGTCTTTGGAAAGGATGATAACCTGCTGCAGAGTTAATGGGAGGAGGTAAAAGCGGAGGAGCATGTGTTGGTCCCTGATGGCGTCTCCTCGCTCCGTCGGTGCGAAAGAGAAACGGTCGCCGGCCGACTCCCGTTCCCCGTACGCTGCCCTCTCCTCGGGGAACGTTCCCGTCATCCACCATTTAGTGCCCAACGACCCCTGTAACCCCGCCGCAGTGTGGACTTTAGTGCCGCATCGCGCTCTCCGTCCGGGACATCATCGTACCGTCATGTGACTGACGCTCCTCTCAAAGATTGATTTAATACAACATTGTTGTTGTAGTTTCCGTTGAATGAAGCCTTAGCTTGACGCTCTTATCCGTTCTCCTCTTCTTTATCCACGTCGAAAAAAATCCACAGGACCAACTCGTCAAGTTTAACAGTTTACTTCTCAAAGAAAACAAACAATAGGGTGCTACAGAAAAAAATGTCCTAAGTTGTCCGTTAAATCCGATCAGTATCATTCATCCAAGGAAAAATGAGACAGAAAGAAAAGGAGAGAGAGGGAGAGAGAGAGGTCAAAAAACCTTGTGGCTCCACTCTCACCTGCCTGACTCCCTGTCACAGGTAATCCCCCCCAAACTCCACCCACCTGGGCACATCAACAAACAATTAAAGGTGCACAGCCACCAGAAAACACCAAAGTTATTTATCCATTTCCAAACATTGCAAATAACACATAAATTAAACTTTTATCCACTTAAATTAACCACAGGCATCTTAAATGATTAACGTGTGACATTATTGCCCATATGAACTGAAATACCTGTAAATGCTCCTCCTAATTCCTTCCAAATTAGATAACTTGCATTGCTGCTGTTTTAGATGAACTTAAATTATTTATCTTTTTAACCAACATCAATGAACTTCATTTATGCTCCTACAGTTGTGCTGTCATTTTTTTTTTTTTTTTTTTTTTTTGTGGTAATTCTGGTAAAACTGACCCGCTTTTCATTTTCCAGGCGATAGTTGACCACTTTGAAGACGAGAGCTGTCCGGCCGCCGAGCGCCTCAAGGTCTTCTACTGCTGCCAAGCCCCCCCAAGATGGGCGGTGCAGGTACCAAACACTCCTTTTAACAAACTCTCTTCTGTCATAAAGGGGTTTTCTTCTTCGGAGCCACTGAAGTGTCTGGATTTCAAATATACTCGACACAGTTTTCTGAAAACAAACGGAAACGATGTCCTTGAAGGGGGTAAAGAGGAAATGTCATCGTCTGGTTGCTTTGCCTTTTATTAAGCTTATTTCCTGCATCCATCGACTCGCTTCTTGTATCTATATTCTGCTAGTTGGTGACTTGCTGTAAATGAACTTCAGCTTAATGTCCTGATCAAAAATTCAGCAACTTCACCTCGGAACAGACTTTCCTCTAAAATGTTGCTTTAACGTCATTTAACACCTCCGACATACAATATCTGCTATACGAGTCTTCAAATAGTTCAACTGTTGGAAGTAGAATCCAACAAATTCAGTCTCGGATTAATTGAAAACCTCGACAACCTTTGAAAAACAGAGTAATTTAAGTGCGTCAAGGAAGCATTAATGTCCCTCTTATAATCAGAAAGGCGTGCTCAACACTACCTCACCTTCACAAATGATCAGCAAAGTGACAAGAGGGTGAGGAGGATTCTTTCTACTAGAGTACAATCAAATCACACAATCAAAATCCAATGTAAAAGTAGTGGAGATTAATTAAAATTCTAAAGTAGACTTCACGGCATAACCAGAAGTATTGGGCAGTGGAGGCCAGATATTAGGACTTTAGAAGACATTTTAAATGTGTTACTTTGTGAAAAACATTGGACAATCTCATCTCGATGGCTAAAGTGGGGCTCATCTCTCCCCACTTTAAAACCTGTGAACAAGCAAGACTTTAAAATGACGGGTCGGGGGGGTTGGAGTGGTTAAAACGACAGTTTTTTCCCCTTCGTGTCGGCAAGATTACATCTCAACCTCTTTTTTTCCCGCTGACCCGCCCGCAGCCTGCGTCTCCTCTCTGGTCGGACTTTCTGAGCGTTGATTGATCGTCTCTGCTTCAAAGCCTTCCTCTTCCGTTTTCAAAGTAATCCCAGGAAAAGCTTTCAGAGACTCCGCGGGGTCGTTGGACTTAAAGGTCTCCGAGGGGCCGTAGGTAACGGCCCCGGCGACGTTCTGTGACACATTCGCCGAAGCCTAAAACACAACACAGCGGGGAGCGAAGACAAATATATCCCACTGCTTGGTTGCAGCACAGTGGCGAGAGGGAAGGGGGGTTGTGCTAATTTGTTGTCATACGAGTCCATTTCATCTTTATGCCTAAAGGGCCTTTCGTACTGTTGGCTTCACATTTTCTGCAGGTCATGTACAGATATTGCCGCGGTGTGAAAGCAGGGCGCAGATGTTGCACTTGATTAACATTTAGCTGCAGTGAGTCCGGAGGTGTTGGACGAGTCCCCGTCCGTCCTCCGTGTTTCCGTCACATTTATGGGTTCAAGTCAATGCGACGCCTCAGTGGGGACTCCTGCTCACTCTGTCGATCCAATCGTCTCCCGTTTCATAAAATAATCTGAACGAAACGAATCTGAAATCACCGAAGCTAAATGGTCTGCAGCGCCTCGTTATGTAATGCTGTAATAGATATTCAACCCATTGTGTAATAATCTGCCCCATTTTGTCAGGACTTGTTATATATTGCAGCTGTTATTACAGAACGTGGGTGAGATGATTAAATGCGCTCTGCTTTCACACCCAGTCTGGTTTCATTTTTTCTTTGTAACTTTAAAAAATCTACCAGCCACAATAGCAGCTGATCTAAAAAGTTAAACCGGATTTAGAGCTCTGGATTCTACCATTGTTACGTTGGCAGGACATGAGCTTAATCTTAATTCTTTCTCATTATTAAACATAGAAACGTGTACAAAGGACAACATTTATTACATATTATGCCACACATTTTCTTAAAAACAAGTAGAACATCCACATTTTGTAATAACTGTTGTGATATGTAACAACAAAATGTGGCAAAGTTTGTTAGAAAATGCCTTCAAGAATTTCATTACAAAATGCGACGGTATTGCATAATGAGTGGAACATTTACTACATTATTACGGTACATATTACACCATTAGTACAACCTGGTCTGTAGAAAAATTCCCACCTCATTAACTATTACAAATCGGTAAATATCTGGGTTTTTTTTTGCGTTTCCATCCTGTGTATTTAATGTCCATGTCGTGGTTGTGGCGGTTGGCGCCTCAGTTGTCGGTTTTGTTTTGTCGTCCCTCACAGAAGCAGCTGGCCAGCCTGCTGACGGACCTCGGCTGCCTCAGTTCAGCTCTGCTCACGTACGAGAAGCTGCAGCTCTGGGAGGACGCCGTGATCTGCTACGAGCGGCTCGGCCAGCACGGGAAGGTACGTTTCTCCCCAGACGATGGATTCGTTGGCGGCTTCAGACGTCGTCACTCAGCAGGTTTTCAACTGCATCTATGCCTTAGGAAAATATTAGTGGAGGGGGAAACAAGTTGGCTTGTATTTTTAAATGTTTAATCGTAAGTCGTGTTTAGGACACATTTATGCATAATAAACAATCAAATCAGAATCACTTTGTTTGCCCCCTGGGGGACGATTTCCGCTTCAGGAACACTTGTATTGATGATCCACACAGAAAGAAAGGGGTAGTTTAAGTTAAATAAGTAATATTAATTGAACTACCGTATTTTCCGCACTATAAGGCGCACCGGATTATAAGGCGCACCAACATCGATTGACATAATGTACAACTTTGTTCATATATAAGGTGCACCGCATTATAAGGCGCATGGAATAGACCAGTGGTCAGCAACCTTTATAGCTCAAAGCCATTAGGTTACATTTTCCACTGATTCTAACACCCAGAGAGGTGCACGCGCTTTATTTTGATAGTCCTACCTGCAGCCTATGCCAGGAGGAAACTACACACAAAACCTTCTTCACTGCTGGTTGACAACTTACAACTACCAGTAATAAACTAAACTACATGAACTAAGCAACAAAAACACAACACAACTTAATTATTACCGACACCACAAACCAAATATAACCCCCAATAATTGCATTTAAAACACCACAAACAGAAACTCCCATAATTCATTGCATGCACCGCGCGCTTCTTCTTCTGCGGGGAAAATGAAGTCGGCGGCTGCTTACCGTCCAGAGGTGGTCGCTGCAAGGCATGATGGGAATTCATGTTTTGTGTTGTTGGAGGTTATTGTGGGTTGTTGTTGGGCTTGGTGTTGTGTTGATTGTGTTTATGTGTTTTTGTTCCCCAGTTTAGGGAGTCATTATTTCATCTAGTTTATTTTGGTTTGTTAGAATGTTGGTGTGCAACCATGAGTGATGAAGGTGTTGTGCGGAGTGTCGTCCGCTCTGAAGATCCGGTTGCCAAGTTAGAGTTGTCAAAATAAAAGCTTCTGGTTGTTCAGCTGTCAAATAGCAGTCTCGAGTAGAGCAATTCTTCCATATATAAGGCGCACCGGGCTATAAGGCGCACTGGCAGCTTTTGAGAAAATTTGAGGTATTTAGGTGCCTTATAGTGCGGAAAATACGGTACTATACATACAAAGTTAAGCTCAGCAGCAACGGTGTAGCAGAGCAGATCAACACACACTGTTTATTGTTTGTGGACACTTCACTTTATTCTGTCCTGCAGATGATTCATTGCATTGCAATCTGTATTTGGACTAATCAAGTCTCCAAACAGTTAAAAGATGATCTTGGTGTTCTTGTTTATAACTGTTAAACGAACAGACTCGCTCTCATTTGGACAGTTTTTTTTTTTTTTTAATCTGAGCCATACGTCCAGCCCTTTCCATTCCGTTCCCTCAAATTCAACACAGTCAACTCCTTCAAATGTGAACTGAATTAGTTTCATGCAAACTCCCGGGAGAAATTTCCTTTAAAATTCAGCCGTTTCCTCTTCCTGAAACATTCATTTCCATTTCTTGCCGGCCGTTGTAATGAGTTCTACTATCTGAGCTCCACTGATGGCAGGATTTTCTAATCAGTGTGTGTGTGTGTGTGTGTGTGTGTGTGTGTGTTCTTGATCCAAGGTGACCAGAGTCTGGATTAATTCAATTAACTCCGATCAGCTCTTTTTTCATCTCAAAGTTCATGGTCGCCGTGGCGAGAGGGCCGGCGATACGTCACACACACAGTATTGGTCCTGAGCTTTTCGCCCCCCGACTCTTACCGTTTCTTTTTGTTTATTTGTATTTTTTTATGTGTATTGATGAGCAACAGAGGCACTTCCACTTACCAGGGCGCACTGATGTCGGCATTAAACATGTTTATATACGTCAGCAGATTTAGCTTTGTACATTTTTTAAGAACAAACATTGGTTTACAAAAAAAATGAAACCAGGTAGGCAACACAATGATAAATAAATAAATGTATGGACGTAGTCTATATAAATTAATTAAACGGGTCTATCCATCCATCTTCTCTCCCACTTGTTCAGTTCAGGGTCGCGGGGTGCTGCAGCCCATCCCAGCCTACCGTGGGCGTGTGCAGGGTGAATAAATTAAAAAGTAGGGGAATTACATTGTCGCAAGCTACTTGCTACTTGTTCGCCACCACGTTAGCCTTCCGCTCGCTTTTCACGCTCTGCAGCTCGGACTCTATCTGGGTCAGGTTGTTTGTCGTCGCCGTCTCTCGGCGAGCAGTTCAGCCTTCCAGCCTGTAGGGGTCGTTTTCTCCTGCAGCTCCTGTAACCACGCCGCTCCACTGGTCGCTAGACTTTAACCACGCTTAACGACGTTAAAGGTTGGCTCTCAAAAAATGTCGGTCCAAACAACGGTAGCGTCCAGGTTGTGAACAGCACAACGCTTGTTGTTCATTGTCGAAGCCCGGAAGACAATCGATATCGCTGCAGCCTCACTTCCCGCCTCGCCTGCGTTTGCCGTCTGTCAGCTAATTGATGGAGTGTGTAAATGTTTTACTGGCCCTCGCTGAGCCGGGGCCGCCGATAAATCTTCAGCACCTGCTGTATCCTTTGTTTTTTATCTGTCGTTTAAAACAGAACTGCACACCCAGTTTTCCTCTTCAACGTTCTTTGCCTCCTTTGTTGTCTTCTTCCTTTCTGTGTTTCTCTTTTTGTTCTTCGTCTTCTTTCTTTTTGTTCTTCGTCTTTTTCTTTTTGTTCTTCATCTTCTTTCTTTTTGTTCTTCGTCTTCTTTCTTTTTGTTCTTCGTCTTTTTTCTTTTTGTTCTTCGTCTTTTTCTTTTTGTTCTTCGTCTTTTTCTTTTTGTTCTTCGTCTTCTTTCTTTTTGTTCTTCGTCTTCTTTCTTTTTGTTCTCCGCCTTCTTTCTTTTTGTTCTTTGTCTTTTTCTTTTTGTTCTTCGTCTTTTTCTTTTTGTTCTTCGTCTTTTTCTTTTTGTTCTTCGTCTTTTTCTTTTTGTTCTTCGTCTTTTTCTTTTTGTTCTTCATCTTTTTCTTTTTGTTCTTCGTCTTCTTTCTTTTTGTTCTTCGTCTTCTTTCTTTTTGTTCTTCGTCTTCTTTCTTTTTGTTCTCCGCCTTCTTTCTTTTTGTTCTTTGTCTTCTTTCTTTTTGTTCTTCGTCTTCTTTCTTTTTGTTCTCCGCCTTCTTTCTTTTTGTTCTCCGCCTTCTTTCTTTTTGTTCTCCGCCTTCTTTCTTTTTGTTCTTTGTCTTCTTTCTTTTTGTTCTCCGCCTTCTTTCTTTTTGTTCTTCGTCTTCTTTCTTTTTGTTCTCCGCCTTCTTTCTTTTTGTTCTTCGTCTTTTTCCTTTTGTTCTTCGTCTTCTTTCTTTTTGTTTTGTTTTTGTTCTTCGCTTTCTTTGTTTTTGTTCTTCATCTTCTTTCTTTTGGTTCTCCATCTTTCTTTTTGTTCATCTTCTTTCTTTTTGTTCATCTTTCTTTTTGTTCTTTTTATTCTCCATCTTTTTGTTCTTTATCTTCTTTTTGTTCATCTTTCTTTTTGTTCTTCTTTCTCTTTGTTCTCCATCTTCTTTCCACACAAAGCCTGTTCTGATTGCACAGCGTCCATGATGACAAGGGGCTGCTGGTGACAGGATGGAGGGATGAAGCGATGGAGGGATGGAGGGGTGAAGGCTGCCACACAGATGTGGGCTGCTGTTGTTTATTTCAACCAGGGTTAGGCTCCACCAAAGCCGCCATTTTTCACTTTTCTGCCGTTGTGACAGCAGCTTATAAGGATTCAAACATGTGAAACAAGATATGAAACAAGTGTGGTCAGTTACAGTTTATACGTGACGTTGAACTGAAATCACTTCTGTAATTCGGGCTGTGATTGCAACTGTTTTTGAACAACAAGAGAAGAGAACGATGGCGTGAGCTTAACCAACATCCCTGCGTTTCAAACTGCACTGTAGAAACTGTCAGTGAGGTACAGACCATCTTATTGCCTCCCTTGTCACAGATACAGACATGTTTACTCGAAATACCCGGAAAGAGGTGGACTCGGGAGTCGTGCAGTTGTTTCAGAACCTCTTTCTTCTACTCGGTCCCCAAACTCATTCCTAACTTTGTCACATTTCCACTCAACACTTTGTTCCTGGTCACAAACATCTATTGGTGGCACCGGGCCGTCCTCTGGTTTTTAAAGTCCTTGTACATTTCTGCATCAACAGCTACTTGCAGTTTCAGAGCTCATCAGCTCTCGGTCCAATTTAAGTGCTGTGGGGTATGAAGGAGGAATTTGGGGGGAAAGAAAAAAAAAAAGTAATTTCAAGTTATTTATTCATGAAGAAAATTAATTCGGTCAGCTCTGCAAAAGTAGTCGCACATAAGAAGTCCGAGCACAGAAACGGGAGTCATCCTCAGGTCACCTCCAGTCTGGACTTCAGACCTCCATCCCACCTTTTCCTCTATTTTGTAGATTGAAAACGCTTTGTGCTTTAAATGCCCGCAGGGGCATCTTTTCAATCTACAAAAGAAACATGAAGCAACAACTTTTGTTTTTTTAATACTCATATTTCTCATTGAGAGGGTCAACCTGCCATTTAGTGACTTCCATAGAGTTGGTTGTGTCTCCTGGATTTGAACCCCCCCCCCCCCCCCCCCGGCAGCATTTGTAGTCATAAGTCTACTTGGACAAACTCCCTGAAATGTGCTTCTAGAGGCCTTTTGGGGATTTTTTAGTCATTCTGCACTACAGATGTGTTAATTGCATTAAAAATGTAATCAGATTATTCATGATTGTTGTAGAAACTCTAAGATCTCTTTGATTTTCGGGCCTATGTATTCATTGATAATTACCCCATCTGCCAGGTCACTGCCACCCCAGGCCGCTTACGTTGTTGTTAGATTTGAGCCCCTTAATCAACGCTGTTTTTGCTGGTGGCGCCAGAAACTGGCCTCGGAGGATGAGATTACAGGGAAACGACTTTATATACAACGGAGTCAGAGGGTGGGAGTCAGATTTGTGCACGCCTGTGTGTGTGTGTGAGGATGGTTTGGTGAATGTGTCTTTGTCTGTCAGGTGTGGGAGCGCTCCGGCTTTACGGATGAATAAATTCCACTCTGCATCTTCAGCCTCGAGTCTCAGTTTCATCTTCCCGAACCTCCGGCCATCACTGAAGAACAGAACATTGTCTCCACAATGATGATGGATTAATCTGCATTTGCGCTTGACTTTTGACAGTCCCAATCCAATCCACCTCATTTTGGATTCACGCAATCGCACAAGTACATTTGCTTGGTACGTCATACGGGTGTGTGCCAGGTTATAACCTGATGCAAGAGCCGCAAGGAGGTTTCAATCTGCTTTTCTAAAAAGTGACGGTCGACAGAAATAATACAAGGGGTTTGTTTGTTTTCGGGGGTTTTTTGTCGTCTGCTTGTTTTTCCGTCTCTCCTGTTCATCAAGCGCATACAAACACCGACATTAAGTACAAAACCTTACCTCTACGTCCAGAGTTCTCGGTAAGACTCTGTTATTCAATTACAGTCTGCTTTGTCTCTCCAATTTGATTATCCAGTTTGCCTCTGGCTAATAATAAAAGCGTCCTGCGCCGTCTCTTGTCTTAAACCATGAGCTGTGGTGGTGCCAGTCAACAGTCAATGCTGTGTGCTCACGGGAGTACAAAACAAGGCAATCCATTTGTCTGGAGTGCTTTGGTTTCTGTCCAAGGCTGTTTGTTTTTCCTCAGCGAGGCTCACTCCTCGCCCCCGCTTCCCCTTCGTCACGCTTACTTTGACTCACAGTCGCTATGGAATATTGCATGTAAATATTGTGGATGACCTCTGTGTTGAGGATAGCCCTATTGCTCCGGTTTCACATCGTGTTTGTAGGGTTTGCTCCTGCATGCAGTGTCTGTCGGGATTTTGTTTTCAGTCATTTCACCTTCATTTGACCTAAAGGTCCATTTGAGTCAGGATTTGTTTGGGGGGGACCATCCAGTCATCCTACCCAAGAGTACAGCACACTCTTTATCACAGAAGACTTTGATAGATTTAAGGGTCAATCAGTCCATCTGTACCTGTTTTATCCAGCTTGTTGCAGGGAGCTGGAGCAGATCCATATATAAACTTCTGGTGACGCCATGTTTCTAGAAACCTCGTAAAAGTTGAGCTCTGCCCATCTGACTTATAACCTCCTAACAAAGTTACTGAAACCTTGGCAAGGCAGCTTTTTGTTTAACATGCCGTTGTCGAACAGAGGCAACAAATACAGTTGTAACTAAACAAGGTACCAAACTACATGTCCAGGTGCCTTTGAGCAGGATTTTATCATAATGGACGGAACTTAACTGAGCTGCAAGCAAAGAGCCTGCAGGCTGAACCCCCCCCCCCCCCCCGAGACATGGAGGGTCATGTCTCTTATTTTGTCTCGACAGTATTCAGCAAGGGAGACCCATTGCAGCAGAGAACATCATGCTGTCCCTTTACAGAGATACGATGTCTTCCAGTCTCCCACTGCCTCCGACTTAGTCCTCAGGGTGATCTTTGATTTGATTTATTTCCCCGTCTGTGTTCTAATAATTACGACCAGCTATTAATCTAAAATAATCTACAACCCTCCCGCCGTCCTTGTTGTTGTGTTTGGGTGCTGCGTTTCATCAGGAGATTGTATGACCGCAGTGAATATCACCTCACTAATTGTTCTTGTCGGGGAGTATCTGAACTATTCATAAATCGACAGTCTCTGATTGTCGTCTCCCAGGCAATCACTGTGTCTGTAGCGTCTGTAGCATACGGAAGAAGACAGCTTGTGAATATCCCGACCATACATGTGATCCGACCTACATCAAAGCTCTTTTACGTTCGACGTATTCACAACAAATGAGCCACGGAGTCCAGCAGGGCGGCTTTACGTGATGCACCTGAACGCATCACTCAGCTGCTGGAGTTCCGGACCACGAAAAGCAGCACAAGACGAGGTCCCTCAGAGCAGAAGTATCACTTTTAGGGCAGGTTTTGGAGAAGCAGAGACTCAAAACAACATGCATCTACCGGAGGAAGTAGAATCTGGCGGCACGAAGCGCGTTAACCCGTAATAATCCATAAATTAGCCGCGTCATTTTAGAAACGTGTGAAAAGTAGCAGCTTGTCGTCCGCTAATTACGGTAGTCTTAAAGATGGCTTTGTAACTTACAGTTCGGCACGGCTCCTCAATTCTTTCATTTGAACATACAAAAATGTAATTGATCCAATGAAGTTGGTTGATTGGTGAGTCGGTGGGCTGGTCGACTGACTGGTTCACAGGATAACTAACACATTTTAGATAGATTAAGATATTAAGTGCCAGGTTTCAAAAAAAAAAAAAAAAAAAGGTATTAAACCATTGCACCAAGTAATGGTTTAACGAGACTTCTGTAGAACGCATTCATCTTTATTTCATCATCTTGAAAGGGGGGAAAATCACGTTTGATGAAATGTGTTAGGAGTGTAGTGATGTTGGCTCCCAGCCATCGAGATCCAGCCAACAATGGCCGTTACATGTCGTGTATCTTGAGTTTTGACAGTTTGATAATAATAATGGCTTTGTTTTTCCACTGTGGCAGGCGGAGCCTAACGGCATAAGGTTTACCTCCAGTGTACTCAGTGAGATTCAGGAAAGCTGGTTTATGTGTGTATTTTCAGCAGGTTGGATTATTGTAACGATGCGTTTGCAGTCTCATTTGATAATCGTCCTTTGAAATGAAGTAAGAACAAATTCCTCCGCTTGTAGAAGTGTATTATTTCGATGTTGGATGCGTAGAGCGAGTCGGATGTTTGCGACGGTACCTGGACCAGGTGTGGTTCTCTGACGAGAGGAGAGAATACTTGTGGGTGATTTGGGACGCCAAACACCAACGTGCTCCGTTTGATCCAATGAAAAAGACGAGCGTGTGAAAGAATGTCTTAAAGTATCTCGTGCTCTTAATTGCCCGTGGGCTGTCGTTAATCGCGGTACGTTTTATGCAGCACAAGCTGTTCATAGTTGCGTAGTTTAGATAAACATGGTGAGGCTTCTGGTTTGGTGTTGTGCTCCAGCTCTTGGCCCCGTCTGACAGGAAGAGTCAGTGAAATGAGGGCTGGATAAGCCCGGCGGAGCCTGGAGCGTCCCCACATCTAAAACGAGATCCCGGGATTTGGAGGGAGAAAACTGTTCCACCACAGTCTTGAGCCCCGAGCTCAGGCACGTCTCGGTGAAATTCAGTCATCAGGTCCACACAGTTTACTTTGTGTGCAACATACTGTTTACACTAACTTTCCATTGTTCTGTTGGCTCGTAATGCACTTTAACTTATTTGGATGTTAGCGCCCTCAAGTCAAGGCTGAGAGTCTGCACTTTGCTGCACATGGAGACCGCTTCATTTAGAACCCGCCGTCGTGGCGTGCAGAGCTGAGCCCAAAGCGGCTTCGCCAAGCAGAGGAGTCCAGTACTGCTGTTTATCCATGTGGATTTTGCTCGTTCCCTCCTGTAACTGCACCGAGCTTTTTCAGGTTTCGTTTGTCTCTGCGTTTTAACTCGTGTAGGTGATGGCATAGACTGACCCATTACTGATGTATCTGGTCTGGAGGATGGACGAACGGGTGTCCAATTGAAAATTGACAACTGACTATCACCTCTTTAAGACGTAGAGCCTTTATAATTTGATAATGAATATTATTCAGGTCATCCGAGTATTTTCATCAACACATCTGTTTAAAGCAGGGGTGTCAAACTCATTTTAGTTGAGGGGCCACATCCAACCTAATCTGACCTCTGGAGGCCCAACAAGTCAAACAGAACATATTAAACTGCAGATATGGACAAATGCAAAAGTCTTTCCTTCTTTTGATCCTTTTGTAACTGCAAGGATTTGCCCGTCTAATCTGAAATATGCATATTAAAGGAAATCAGATATTATATTTGCAAAACGAAAAACACACAACCCCCCCCCCCACCCCAATCAACTGTATCTGTATCTGCATATTAAAACAATTTGTCATCATCTGGAAAAAAAAATTTGAGGTTACGTGGCTAAAGTATCACTTCACATAAATTGGACTCATTGTTTTATTGTGAAAGGCGTTGCGTCATGTGACCTCCACAGATGCATTAATGTCGGGGGTCAAATTCTGACCAAGGGCGGTTTTGAATGTCATTTTTGCCAATCTCGTGTTTTTAGATCAGCCTCTGTCAGTTTTCATATTTATACTTAAAAAAAAATAAAAAAAATCACATGCCGCATGTTTGACTCCCCTGCTTTAAAGTCCGTTCAACTCCGTCTGTCCGCAGGCTGAGGAGATTGTTCGCAGGGAGCTGGAGAAGAAGGAGACTCCCAGCCTCTACTGCCTGCTGGGAGACATTCTGAGGGACCATCAGCACTACGACAGAGCGTGGGAGCTGTCGCGGCGCCGCAGCGCCAGAGCCATGCGCTCCAAAGCCCTGCTGCACCTGCGGGAAAAGGAGTTCCAGCAGTGCGTCGAATGCTTCGAGAAATCTCTCCAAATCAACGCCATGCAGGTAAAGTCACTTTCCACCGGAGAAATAAACTATAATCGCTGGTGGTATTTCTCTGGAAAATACACTAAATGTTTGGGGTCAAAGTATTCAAATATGTTCCCAGAAATGTATTTTAATGTCTTGATACTCAGTTGAAGCTTTTAATCGCAATCTTCAGTCACTACGTCAGATTTTAAATGCTGACGAAACGCTCCGGAGGTTTCCATTCAGCCTTTCTTGCTCTGGCACGGGGTGTTGGGTCAGTATGCGAGCATTTTTATTGTTGCACGTTTTTAAGGTGTCCTGAGATGAAATTCTGTTCCTGACGCCTGGTCGACTCCAAAAACATAAATGGTAAAGAATAAATTAGGAGCAAAATGTAAAATAGAATAGAAAAGTAATATAAAATTGGCACATTGTAAGATAGGCAGTTAAAAACGTTGTAAACAGATGACTACGGAGCATTTTCTCTGTATGTGGAATAATAGAAATGACGATAAAGACGTTGAAAACCTTTGTTTTGCCGGGACAGCGGGCCTCTACTCTTCTGCTTCCATGTGCACCGTTTCCTTTTGGTTTCCTCAAACTGTGAATAAGAGTCGCCGTCGTCTCGGGAGCTTGAGAAGCCGCTGCTCTCATCTGCGCCGCCATCTTACATCCTTGTATTATTTTAACTTCCTAAACGTACAATTATAATTCATTTTAACTTTATTTAACCAGGTGAGTCGTCATCAAGATCAGATAACGAGCCCGTCGCTTCTTTCAACTTCCTTAACGGGGCCCTGCAGACTTTCACGGGGCCGACAGGTCGCCTCTTTAGTCTCGTGTATTGGAACGCCTTCGGAAATGCTCAATGGGACCTTCTGGGCTGCACCTGATCAGACGTATTCAGCGCCGTCGCATGCTCTCGCTACAAAACCACCTTATTGGGGTCATCGTGAGCACGTCCGCCTGCTTGTAGCCTCCGACGCCTCCCAGAGCGGCCGCCCCGGTGTCGGGTTGAATCATGTGTTACCTTCCTCATAAACAGCCCCGGAAGCTGTAAATATCTCCGCTTTCACTCGCTGCCCGGATCCAGATGTGATTCCCCCCCCCCCTTGCCCGTGTGCGTTTGTACAGCTCGGTGTGTGGTTCTCCCTCGGTTGTGCCTACTTCGCCCTGGAGGGCTACGAGGGAGCTGCCAGAGCTTTCCATAGGTGTGTGGGACTGGAGCCGGACGTGAGTACCGACACAACGCAAACACACCTCTTCCTCTCACGGGATTCTCCACCAACGTAATGTTGTGTTTTGTTTTGTTTTTTTTATTCTGACCCCACCCACCCCCTGACACAATCCTTCCACTCAACCTTCCCCTGATTTTATTGATGACTCTGCACTCGCTGCTTCACTGCAAGGCTTTTCAACCTCTCCTGTTTTAAAATTCACACTCGCATCAGCTCCAATTAGCTCCCGGATAACAAAAATGCATTTAGCCTTCGTTGTCGTAACAGTTTTTTTTTTTTTCCAGTTTTTCACACTGTGTTCTATTTTCCCGTTAAATTCTCCCCTTGACATTTTTCATTTTGGAGACGTTGAGCTTGTAGCGTTGTATAGCGACATCTAGTGGCCTCACGTGGTATGAACAAGCTAATTTTGGGCAGATTAGTCCAGGGGTGTCAAACACGAGGCTCCAATCCGGCTCTCTGAACCGCCAAGCAAGTGGTTAAAAAAAAAAAAAAAAAATTCAAAGAATACATTGACATTTTCAAAAGCATATTTCCAAAGAGTAGCGACAAAACTCAACGCCGAGACTCGAGCTGAGGTATCGGGGACGCTGCCTTGAAGGCTCGCCGCCTCGTTGCTGTCGAGCCTCAAAGCCACGCTGTCAGGGTGAGTTTGTAAAGACGTCCTGTGGCAGGAGACACGAGGCGCCATGACGCAGACACAAGACGCCCGGCTCCACTTTGGCCCGCCCGTCACCCACTGCCTCACCGCCGCCTCCAGGTTGATTCTTTGGTTTTGGGAAAATAAAGATAATTTTCATTACATAGCCACAGCAAAGGAAAACATCAAAGTTTAAATGTAAAAATGTAATGTGTTTGACTCCTCTGTTAGTCGTTTCTTAATATAAAGTCATACAACAAAAGATTGTTATTAATTCATTCCAGACGTGTCAACACAAAGATCCAAACGTACATACAGATATATTGACAGCCTGTGTGTGATATACATATACACCAAATGGGACGGCATAAGTATACACCCAGCTATTTACATATGTATATATATGCGCGTGTGCGTGTGCGTGCGCGTGCGTGCGTGCGTGCGTGCGTGCGTGCGTGCGTGCGTGTGTGTGTGTGTGCGCGCGCGTGCATGTATCTCTCGCTATATATATATATATATATCTATATATGCACGTGTGTATATATATATATAAAAACATGTCCAAGAAGCAGTAGGAAGAAGTAATGGCACCACAATATGTACTAATACATGATATCCAAGAGGTTTGACTTGCAGTATATTCCAGACAATATGCTCCATACATACCCCCCCCCCCCAGTTTATAAGGAGTCAAAGGTTGGACACATGTAAGTCGGCACACGGAACATGTAAGATGTTCTCTGAACAGCAGTCAAGGGTCAGAGCAGATCTCCAGTGTGTGAGATTAAATGCCAACATGGGTTGTCAGAGGCTGTTAATAAGACGTATTTGGCCTATTTAACATGATATTTTGCTGCCTGGTTATTGACCCAAGAGGAGAACAGAGCTGGGGGGAGGGGGGGCTTTCAGGAGGAAGAGTCATCCACACCTCAAATTCAAGATATCAATTTGAGGTTTTCATCGATGGCTTTTAGCAACCAATAATGTGACACCTTGGCTGTACTGATATGACATTGAGCCGGTATCATTGTCCACTAATCTAATAACTTATTGCGTTATTGAAATACCATTAAAAAAAAAAAAAAACCTTTGGAAATGTAATAACAGCAGCCAATATTGCTGCATCTTCTGAAATGTAATTTCACAAAATGCATTGACTGAGAAACCATCCTGTGCTGCGCTCCAGGTTTAAACGGCGACACGATTCAAGCTAGCAGCAGATTTAATACAGATCTCTCCAGAACAAATCCGTGATCCAGTCATCATTTCTTCTGTCTTCACCTCTGTCCTGCTCTCAGAACGCAGAAGCGTGGAACAACCTGTCGACCGCCTACATTCGCCTCCAGAAGAAGTGAGTACGAGTGTGGAGTGGAAACGTGTTGGTCGTGGTTTGGGTCTCAGCTTTCAGCAGCAAAGTGTTTGGGATCATTTATATTTGTAGCGAATACTGCGGAAAAAAAATTAAATACCATAGGAAGCATTCCTTCTGCGTGTTTTGAAACGTCACAAATATTCACAATAACACTATTTGACCCAATACCACGCTAAACCTTCACGTATACATTTCTACTTTACTGTTTCATACAACAGAATAAAGAGGCATAAAGAGGTCATGCATACAAAAACTTCCAAGTACAATAAAGCATCAAGTCGACGAGACAGAAGCATAAAATTAACATTATTTTACAGTCGCAGAAAAATAAATGTTTCTACTTCAATCCGCCGTCCAGTGATGGATCGTTGTTCGTCGCGCTGCGACTCGTATCTGAAGAACCCAGCCGACTCACTGAGGACAGGCTGTTCGTTCTCACCTTTTCTCTTCCCCCCCCCTTCTTCCCGCCGCCCTCCTCGGCAGAACCAACGCCTTCCACACGCTGCAGGAGGCCCTGAGGTGCAACTTCGAACACTGGCAGATCTGGGAGAACTTCATCATCGTCAGCACCGACATCGGGGAGTTCGCGGAAAGTATCAAGGCGTACCACCGTCTGATGGACCTGAGGGAAGGCTACAAGGACGTCCAGGTGAAGCCTTGCACTGTAGCACCATCCTGAGTATAAGAAGAACCCAGTTTTTTTTTTTTTTTTTTAAGTCTGACTCTAAAAGTATTAAAAACAGACAGAATTGAATGTTGTGCAGCATCGAGGCTCCACCGTGTGAAGACCAGCGACGGGTTTTCAGCTCACATTTAGAGTCACAGCTTTGTGGTGGTGTTGTTGTCGTTGTGGAATCAAAGGTCACATAATGAATTAGCGTCTCTCTGGAGTTCCGGTGCTCCCAGCTGGCTTTAGAGGTCCACAATATACAGATCAACCTCCGAGTCACAAACACAGCGGAGTCCGCTCGTCTCCTTAGAATGGGTCCGACCACCAACTTCAACATGTCTGGCAAAATGGCGCCGCTTATCTTTACTTATTTTTACATATTTGTAACATTTCACAGGCGTGATAATCCACTGACAGCAAGTCCCATCATTTGTGTGACAGTTTTTAATCGACGGCCTCCTCGGGGGGGCGGCGTCCTCGAGTCCCGCTTCTCATTATTACTGTTCATCAGAGATTAAACTTGGTGTTTCTTCTAGCCGGTCTTCAACCGGACAACAATCCCCTCATGTGATAAATGTCAATCACAGTGGAAACATGCATTGCAGTCACCAAAATGCTTATTCCATGTGATGGGCAGAAGAAGGCGATGGTGGCGCTTCACCTTAACTGGCCTTTCGTGGAGTACACATGATACACTTCACTATAGCAGTACCTCTGTGTATTACTGAATTACTTCATCTAAATGAGATTCCCTCCATCCACTCTGCCTGCATGTGCTTCTGTTAACAGCTGCAGGACTTTGTGAGAAACAGAAAAAGAAATCAAAACGTGATTTGCGTGAGAATGAAGTGACACGCCCAGCAGGCGCAAACTTGTTAAAACACAAAACTGTTTCTTCTTCTCCGCCACGCTAATGAATCTCTTCCATTGTGCTTACATGCGCAGAGTCATTTGCAGCAGCAGGAAGAAAAGCCCGTCTCCGTCACGTCACAAGTAATTGCTCAGCCACCAATGCATTCTAAGTGGAAAATTAACCACCGGCCTTGAATAAACAAGGCGAAACAGCCAGCGGTTGTGTTTTCTCAGGGTTATTAATTCTCCGCTTCCGCCCAGTAATCATTTTTTTTTTTTTTTTTTGCTCTTGTAGTTTTGACCAATTAACTTTAAAAAGACATCTTTTCAGCCCAGTGGGAATGCAGCCACAACTCCCCGACACCCCGGACTCTGAGCCTTGTGTGTGTGTGTGTGTGTGTGTGTGTGTGTGTGTGTGTGTGTGTGTGTGTGTGTGTGTGTGTGTGTGTGTGTGTGTGTGTGTGTGTGTGTGTGTGTGTGTGTGTGTGTGTGTGTGTGTGTGTGTGTGTGTGTGTGTGTGTGTGTGTGTGTGTGTGTGTGTCAGAAGATTGTCTTTTCTATTCTCCCCGTTCTGCTTTGAACCACCCTCGTCCGCCGTGTTTTCGGCACCCGGCCTGTTCATTTATTCCGGCCGCGTCGTGGTCAGCCTCATCAATAACGCTGGGAGATGTGCGAGCACACAAGTTGAAAAGGTCAGCGGCATCCTCAGAGGAGATCACTTCGTAATGGGATTCAGTTGAGCTCCGTCTTTTTTTGTTTTCCCCCTTGTTTTCTCAGCACAAGGCACCATGAAGAACATCCTCAACAGTCTTAATTTCTGTCGTTTCTAATTAGTGGCAACGTCTGATACCGTGAAACTCGCAACGTTTTCACTCGAGAAAGACGTGGAACCCTGAAAGAAATCCGTTTCTCTTCGTCTTGCCACAGGCTCTGATTTGCAGTTCAGTCTGTATCAGATTGCGGTGCCTTATCAGAAAACATCAAGCTGCAGTTTGCGTTTATGATTTTTTTTTTTTGCAACCAATATTGTGAAATGAAAAGTTGCCAATCTTTTGGAATTTGAATAAAATATGCCTCTTTCTGTTTCTGGGGTTACTGTAGACCTCACATCTATCCATCGTCCAGCAGGACTGCCTGATTCACTTCAGGGTCACAAATTCAGAAATGCAACAAGACTCGTTGTAAAAATATCAGATATGTGAGTTTTAGACCACTTCTAGAACTGGACTGGGTTGTATTGAGAAAAAAAATAAAAAAAGTGTAGTTAAAAGAAAGTCATAAATGGACGGTTTGGAAGGGCCAACCCTGAGACGTCACTGGCAACAAGTACGGTGGAGGGAGCATCATAAAAACATCTCTGTTGTCACTCCTTTTTCATCTTATGCCTTTTCATCTTATACTTTGCATGTATAGTTTGTGATGAGAATTCAGCTTCCTGTCACTATGTCATCGGGTCGTTTTTAGAAGCTGCGGAGGGGGCGAGGGGGGGGGGGGGGCACCACCAGGAATTCCTCTCTGGTGGAACGGCAGAAGCTTGGTGACAGAAGGGCTTTGGAGTCTCGGAGAGTTCAAAGGACTTGAAGGTCACGTGGCTCCGCTTTGTGCCTCGCAGGGTCGAACTGGAGAATCGCAAGAGGCTTCCAACCCCACGCAAATATTCACTCCTCTAATACAGGCACACTGGAGAGAGAGAGAGAGAGAGAGAGATGGCCTGTCAGTTATTTTCTGGAAAGTCTTCCACACTTCACTAGATCCAGCAGGATTCTGAATTCTTTGAATAAAGTGTCTATTCAGCTTCTCCCCTGATATACCGACATCAGAGAAGCACAACCACTAAGAGCTTGACAAAAAATGTTTTTAATGGTTTGGATACGTCTGTACATGAAATGTCACTCCAAATGGCTCCATATTCCGCAAATGATAAGACCAGACATCAGTGTTGGTTTACTTGTCTTGTTCGTCAGTCGACTCTCCTCTGTGGCTCATAGTTTCTCTCGATGTTCGTCTGCTGCAGCGAGACGGGGACGTGTGTGTCCGCTGGACGAAAAGACTCGACGGTGACGAGACTGAACGCTGTCTCCAGTAATCTGTCACAAAAAAGAGGGAGTCCATTTATCAGCAGGATAAGTTATTTGTAGTCCAGACAGTCAAAATAAACAGCTTTACACACACACACACACACACACACACACACACACACACACACACACGCACGCACGCGCACGCGCGTGTAAAGAGCAAAGAGTGTTTAAATCATCCTGGAAAAACTTCAGCAACGCAATTAACCTTTCCGTCAGGATGAATAGAAACTTTAAAATGATTCGTGTCGCAATCGCAACTCCCTGAAATATTCAAGGAGCTTCGCTTTATTAGTGAGGTTTGTTTTGTTCAGAGGCACAATTTGGAAAAACAAACAAACTAAAGCTCTTAAGAAATTAATTGCTGATTCACCAGTTCATAGTTCTGAATACGATTATCATTATTTGTCACATGGGTTATTTACAATCCGGTTCTTTCGCATTTATCACCTCAGCTGCTTGGTTCGGGGTGCCACAGGGCGCCGTCATTGTCCCTCTTCTGTTTGCGGTTTACATGCTGATGACGGCACATTTAAAATCACTCGTATTGAAAAAGCTGTCGTGACATTCTGATCAAACCTCAATTTGAAAACCTGAATTTGCATCGGAACAGAATCTGCCGCCATCGTTTTATAAGTGATGTTGAATTCGACGATAAAAGGCTGGATGAACTCATTTCTAGGTACGACGTCCCGCCGTGTTGACGTCCTCTCTGTGTCTTCGTCGCAGATCCTCCAGATCCTGGTCCGGGCGGTCGTTGGGAATCTGTCCGACTGCCACGGACAGGAGGCCGGGGTCCTGCAGTCCAAGCTGAAGGAGCTCCTGGGACGGGTCAGTTCCCGCCACAGCAGCGACGCAGAGATATGGTGGCAGTACGGCCAGCTGTACGGTGGCGGCCGCGGCTCCAGCCAGGACGACAACGAGAAGGTTGGTGCTTCGCGCTCCAGCCACCGGGTTCCTCTGCGGCGGCACGATCGAGTGTTCGCCGTGGTGTGGAACTTCCCAGCAATGTTTCCCACAGAAACTGGTCTGGATGTCGAAGTCAAAGCTCACCGTCCCTTTGATCTCGTGTCTTTGTGCATCTCAGGAGGCGTCGTACTTCCGCTCCCCGGCACACATTACAAGTGAAACTACATCGGTTTTGTTGACTCATTTAAACAAGAAAATTTAGTTTTCTGCAGAAAGGAAAGAAAGTTTTACAGAAGCAGGTGGAGACGTTCTGCTGTTCTGGCTGGAGTGAGAGAAGAGGTGGAGATGAAGGACTCGCTTATGTAGAAAATGGTTCAAGGTGGCCTGGCATTTCTTCTTCCCTGGTGTGGTACTGAGGTAGACGTGTGTTTGCAATGCACTGCCCCCTGCAGTTTGGGAGCATAAATGCGTTCTCTTGTGTGGATTCCGTGCAGAAAGCAAAATCCAGCCTTTTAAGTCACATGACTGTCCAAGCAACAACAAAAAGTTGGAGTCCAGGAAATACGTCAAGCTGAGTAAAATGAGTTTTGTGCAACCGTCAGAAGGTTGTCCACATGTCCATCCACATGTCCAAGTGGACATGAACTGAACAACAATTGGCTCCCAATGGACCGACGGACCACCTTGAATGGCTCCTGCACCCGTTGCTGTGTGAATGTGATGAACAGTGTTAAATCGCTTTGGGGACGCTCAAGCAGTTGAGAAGCACGATGAAAGTGAAATACATTAACCATTTGTGTGCTGGTGTCTGGCAGGCGCTGCACTTCCTGTCCAAGGCCCATCGCTGTCAGCTGCAGGCGGCCGGCTGGGACAAGGAACCGGCGCTTTTTAAAGACGTGATCCAGAGAGCGCTGGAACTGGGGGAAGGTAAGAGAAGCCACCGGGTTTGTCTTGTGAGATAGCGAACGAAATGCACTTCTGATTAGGAATGCTCGATGGATTTTTTTTTTTTTAGCAGCAGCAGATATACTTTAAAGACAATAATCCTTTAAAAAGTACAACAAACAATAATCTTAGAGAAAAGATGTTTTGTACCAGATTTAGCCGTTGCGAGTTTCCATCTGTAGTCCCCAGGCAAGATCACAACATCATAATACTTATTACAAATATAACATTAGTATTAACCAATAAAATCCATCACCTGGTTTCCTATAATTCATACAGAATACTATACTATATAATATTATACAATGATGCAATGGACAGTTTAGATGGACTAATGCCGACACAGCTGGTTTTCCACGATGGGATTTTATCAGGTTTTAGGAAAAAGTCTTTCAATTTGCAGACAACTTCAGACTGGAAGTGGATTCCAGAGTTTGATGAGTTTTAGATTTATATGTTTGTGCAAGAGTGGAGGATCTTTTGTTGGATGGAGCAGTTTCTGAGTCCCGGAGCCGGATGTTCTGGCTGTTGGTTCTAAAGACCTGCAGGGGTGAAGTAACGTCGCCTGCTTGGACAAAGTGTCTCCTTCTGGTTTGTGTTGACATTTCTAATATCGACTCTGTTAATTCAAATGTTAAAAGTCTTTATTTATTGATGCTTTTAACAAGAACTGTGGACAGGAACTTTCCTTCTGTCTTCCAGTGGACAAGAAGTGTCCACATTGTGTCTCTGATTCCTCGGAGGGTTCAGACTGTGAACAGCAGTTCCATTTTAAGAAATTCAGATGTGTTTTTACGAGTGTTTTGATGGAATGAGGCGATTTTACTGCCGTCTATCGCCTGTGGTGCAGTTAACTTGGTGACTCGACCTTTAATTTGAACTGGTCGTCCTCGTACCGGTTCCCCAGTGGTCACCGGTCGCTGTCCGACATCTGGATCACATACGATTCCCTGAAGTCTAAAGATACATGGACGGAAATATAATTCTTTGATTACAATAAGTAGATCTGTCTTTTTTTTTTTTTTTTTTTGCATTGGCTGGAGCTTTTTGTTTGTATTTTATTCTCATTTCTGTGTCAGTTTGTTCCTTTTGTATTCTCATGATCTCTTCAGAACACCTGGGACGTGTTGAGTTTGGTGTTCAGTGGTTAAGATCATTTGAACTTGTGAAATAAAAACCTGGTTTCTGCTCAAATGTGGTGGAAAACCACAAGAAGGAATATCTGGGTTGGAGGTAATGAGTTTGTATGTAGGAATGGCTGCATATGAAAACCTCCACCCTGGAATAGACGTTCCCCCCCCCCCCCGGTCGCAGCGCAGGCTGGATGCTGCACCCGCAGACATGACAAGATGCTGAAAGAGCCAAGGGCAGATAAAGCTGTGCAGGAGGGAGCTGCTTCCATAAATCACCGCAGGCTGACCTTTGCAGTCAGTCTGCAGGACGGAGGCCGGAGGCTGCCGCCTTTCCTCCACCGTGTCGACAGGACCAGTTAGCTGAAGCTAACCTCCACCCTAAACTCACAGGAGAATCCCACTGGTTCATGGAGGCAAGACCAGTTTGATGGACTTCAAACTCATCTGCTGATAGTTCATGGTCTGAAGTCATGCTGAAGCGTAACGGGAAATTCCTTGTCGGGTAACAGAAATTAGCGTTACGATGTAGGACATCTTAAAATGTCTACAAAATGAATCGACTCGTCTCGCTGCAGGAAGAATATACAAGTAAACCTTTGGGGAAAAAGGTCAATGACCAGTTGGGTGAAATAACCACAAGTCTTTGTGCAGCAGGAGAAGGAAATGCGTTTTAAAAACACAGTCGGGCTCACTGACGGGTTAAAAAGTGAACGAGTCGATAATATTTCCAAGACGTATGTCGGCTTGTACTTCCTGGACAGTTTGTGACGGCGGTGGGATCAGGTGTCGTCGCCGACGTCACACAAAGGTCAAGCAGGAGACGGTGGTACATCGGGCCAAGTTCTCCATCTGCCTTTCCAACTTATAACTTTGTTGGTTTGCTTTAATTTCTGTATTTCTTCTCTGTCTCTCAGTGACGATCAGCTGCAGCGAGAAGAAAAGCAACGCCACAGAAGCTCTGCAGATGCTCTCGTCCAGCCGCCTCAGCCTCCGCAGTCTGGCCACCAAAGCCAAGGTGAAGAACTTTACCAGCTAAAGGAATGTAGATTACATCATCTGTGAAATCACCGCCGTCTTCCTATAAATGCCGTTTCTTCAGCATCAGCAAAACTTTCTCTTTCTCATTGAACTTGAACCCCTGAGAAATAATCTCCTCCTGCCCGTCTCAGTCTGCTTCCAGCCCCTCGCCTGCTGAGAGAAACGACCGCTTGGTTCTTTACATCAGTGTTTTTCAACCTTTATGAGCCAAGATACACTTTTTTGTTTGGAAAAATCTAGAGGCACACCACCACCCGAAAATGTTAAAATTTTAAACACTGTAGCCTCTATTAACAATATAAAGTCATTGTCATCAACAGGAATCAAATAAATACAGAAAAAAGTATTTTCCAATTTCTTTTTTTTAAAAGTGCCTCCCTCAGTGTGAAACCTGGATCTGATGGATGAAGAGCTGAGATCCTGGTTCACATTCTTCCTTTTCAAAAACTTCTCCATCACTGTCACTGACACAGTACTTTGATACAAGATGGTAGCAGGAGGTGGAGATGAACCACACTGACGTCTGTCACTTTACATTTCACCGGCAAAGTTCTGTGCTGCCCTCTAGTGGTGAAGAGTATTTATACATAATTACTCTGCAACACACTGTCGGCTGTGAGAGCAAATGATTTTTAGAAAAAAATTTTAAATTGGATAATTTCCCACGACTCACCTGACTAGATTTCATGGAAACACCAGTGTGCCGCGGCACAGTGGTTGAAAAACACTGCTTGACATCACGACCTCATTGTCGCTGCTCTCTTGTGTTCCAGCAAACGCACACCGACGTGGCCACTGGGCAGATCCACGGCGAGCTGCAGGACGGCGTCGACGCTCTGGAGCGACTCATCGCCCAGATTCAGGAGCTGAGCGCCGAGCGCCGGGGCCAGTCGCAGTGATCGCTCCCGTGGACACCCCCCACCCCCCCTCCCCCTCCCCCGTCAACGTCTTAACCCCCTGTAACTCTGATGGTTTTCTACTCGTCTTTCCATAAAGGAATGTAAACCCTGACTGGAGTTCTGTCTTGTTCACTCTGCAAAACATCGACACCCAAACATTCACCTCATCCAGATCTGAACCCGACTCCGGGTCTGAATCCGGCTCCGGCTCGGAACCCGCAGTCCCACCTTTTTCACACGTCGCATCCACTTTGTGTGCTGCCAGCCTGGAAACGCTGTTCTACACAGGAGGCTACGCTCTGATGCTCTGAGAGATCATTTCCTTGCGCACACACACACACACACACACACACACACACCCTCCCTTCCTGTTTCCTCACAGCGAGGATCCAACCATCTTCCTCAGCTGCAGGAAAACGACCTTGACGCTGCTCAGGCATTTTATCTCCCTTGTTGTTCCTCACATAATGGAGCCGGTGTTTTATTTGGCCGTTCTATCAGGTTTTGGTCTCGCGAGCCTCTTCCTCTGCTCCCAAGGTAAAAGTCTTATCAGCGGCCCGCCGATAAGGCTGGAAGGGACTTGTTTGAAGATAAGGCTACATGAAGCCATTTATGAAAGAGCTGTTCATGGATGATACGGCTCTTATCCCGGAGTGCCGTGACATTGAGTAACATGCAGCTCCTCCGGGTTCCATTCATACTCGCAGGTGAAGGTTTGAAGTCCTCCCTCTGCTCGGCCGTCACACCGGTGAGGCAGCGTTCAGTCCACAACGCAGCCATGGAGGACAAATGGCAGCAAATAATGAGAAGTTTCGGGGGGTTGGTCACTCATTCACTCATTCAGCGGCACATTCTATCACAGTCGCAGACTCGGAGTGCTGATGACTCGTCTCAGTAGCAGCAAACGTTCCCACATGCTGTTCTTAGAGAACTCCTCAGATCTAAACCCCTGGTACGACACTCAGAAGACTTCCTGTTGGACTGACGGAGGTTCAACTAGTCAAATGTTTCTTTAAAAAAATTCTTCTGAGCAACATCAGGCTTGTTTTGTCTCCAGTTATTGCTTCTTTTTTTTTGTCTGTTTTAAGTTCTCTTCACAGAAATTGCGTGCAACAGTAAGAATAAGTTTAATGTACCGGAAAATCATCAAAACTACGTTTTTAATCGTAGGCGACCTTGTAACAACCAGTAATGGTTTAATTTTTGCCTTTCTCAGTGTGATACAGCCCAGAACATGATTCTCTGCTGGCTTATTACATGATCCGGGTAACATTCAACAGTCAACGAGCATTTTTGCATCGAGGATACGAACTGTGTTCCGTCCTGTGCTGATCCGTCTGTGGAAGCCGACGGCTGTTCTTGGGTCTGTTGAACAGAGACGTCGTCCAGAGAGACTTCGACTCTCCACAAGGTGACGTAAATGTATTAAAACAAGAGATGTCGGTTAGCGAGGACAACTTCACCCGGTGGAAAGGAGCATTTCCTATCCCAAGCTTCTATTCCTTCCTAAAAATGGCACCTCAGAAGTGAACTTGAGAAAACGGTGAACATGTTATGTGAGAGTGGATTTTTACTGCCTTCTTCTGAGCCAGTGGATTAATTCGATTTTTAATGGGAATCTACAACAAGACTCCCCAAAGTTTTCCGTGTCGCTCCCAGCACGGCACGGAGGTCAAGGGGTCGAGATCGCTGAAGTGTATAAAGACCATGTATGTGTGTATTTCGGTACGGCTTCAGGTCACGGAAGGTTAATTCCGAACAATGAAATCCTTTGAAGCCTTTGGAGGAGAATCATTTGACCAGCTGGTTCTCATTCATTCAGATTCAGAAGGAAGATTCGGCTGTGACTCACCAGAGGAACTTGTTCCAGAAAGACGACGCGACAATGAAGGGAGCTTCTGGATTGAGCGAGATCAATATTGGGAGGATTTGACATAAATGGCGCAGAGGTTGAAGGCGAGGTCGTCTGATCAGGCTGATCTGAGGACGAGCAAACGGAGTCGGAGAGATTAAGGGGGACATAAGTGGAATGAGGCGGCCATGAATGATGAGCAGTGATGACATTCCAGAAGAAGGATGAGGAGGAGAGAGGAGTGGCTGACGTATGGGATGAGTGGGTGGAGGGAGGACGATGGGTGGAGGGGGGGGGGGGGGGGTGATGTATTGAGGAATCTATCAGAAGCATAAGTGGAAAGAATGGAGGAAGTTCGTGACGGTTGGAGGAGGAGTACGGGAGAAGTTTTAAATTGCTTAATGGGATGAAGATGAGATGAAATGGAGGATGGGGGGAGGGAGGGGGGGTGGGGGGATTAATGGAGGCGGCGAGGGAGGCTGGAATGATTGTAACAAGCAAAGGTAGGAGGAGGATGAGGGGATGAAATGAGGAAAGCTGGGAGGGATGAGAAGGAAGGGAAGATGCGTAGATGAAATAAGAAGCATTGAGGGGAGGAGAGGATGGAAGGATGAATGCATGTAATCAAAGGATAAGGGGGGGGCGGGCGCGGGGGAGGGGGGGGCGTTAATACATGAGGGGAATAAAGGATCGGAAAATGAACCAAGAAAATTAGTGACGGTTATCAAAGGAACGACATGGAAAATGAAGGACTGAATGGCAGCGTGAAGAAAGATGAACGAGAGACAGAATGGACAGATGTGGACAGATGTGGACGGTGGAAGGAGACGATCCAGCTGCTCCCGGAGTCTGAGGACAGTCCATTAAAGATGGTGGTATATAATTTTTTTTTTTAAATTTTGATGTTGGTATGAATGCAGAGTGCTTGTTTGTGGTTTATGTCTTGAATAAAACACCCCCCCCCCCCCTCCACACCCCCCCACCACCACCACCTGAGCCCCAGTGGTGGATTAATAGATGGATGAACGAGTGCAGCCGACTGGAATCAACAGATTTGAGACGCCTCCTACCCAGATGACTGATCGTTTCAGCCTTTGGCCACCAAAGCTGAACAAACGCTTTCCCACCGTTCAGGAGGATCACAGGCAACGGCTTTTAAACAGCGCGGTGACGCCGCGGCGTGGTTTCAACCCGGGGGGGGTCGCTCGGTGGGTCGGTGGGTCCAGCAGGGCAATGAGTCACAAAAGAAGAGCTTGACGAAGGAGCAAAGCGGTGCGGCGCGACGTCAGACCACCGGGTCTCCACGATCAACCCAACTGAACCCCGCGGAGGTGGTTTGGAGGGAAGCCGAGGGAAACGCAAGGGGAAAGCAGCCGGCCAACGTTTGGCGTTCGTGGGAAATCTCACACGCTGGAAAGAAAGAAGAAAACTGGAGGAGATGAAGTCATGAGGAAGGGTGGGGGGGATGAAGGCTCAGCAGGACCTTAACGTTCAAACATTGTGCTGCTTTCCCGAGGAATCAAAATGTGCAATTTAGGACTTATTCAGGTTTTAGATGTTTGTTTCAAGCCAGGATTTGATCTTGGTGAGTCACTTTGTGAAAGTAGAGGAGGGTTGCCTCATGCCTGAAAGAAAATATAAGGGCCACCTCACTTATTTCTGTGTGGAACCATTTTTTTTTTAACTATCTGACTTGAACCTGAGTTTCAGTATTTCAGTATTTGCATATTATTTGCAAACAATCGTATCATATGATTTTACTGCATATGATACGAATACACTGAAAACAAATTATTTAGCAATGTGTTTTGTTTTGTTTTTTGCAAAAATACCAAAATTAACTGAATTAAATATAAACCTTCGTGGAATAAAAAAATACATATTTCTTTAACAGAACTCCGTTCTGGCTTAAATTACAACAGCATGAATAAAAATTAACTTAGAAACTGTATGAAACAAAGGCGCAGACATAATAACAGTAGATCATCTTTTCTGGTCCTTTTCATTCAAAATATCAACTGGAAGTTTTGATACGAAGACTATTTATTTCAAATTAAATTAAATTAAATTAAATTAAATTAAATTAAATTAAATTAAATTAAATTTTACAGAGCTTTAAAAAGGCCAACTTCAGGATTTAAAAATGTTAAATAAAATTGAGGGATTGGTATGAAATGCCAGCAGTGGTCGACAGGGGGTGCTGTTTCTCGGCCCTCGTGGATTCATGGGAAACTTTACTTGCAGTTACACCAACTGACCACTCAAAGGACAGGAGCAGCAGAGAGCACTCTCGAGGCTGATCTGCAATTTCCCCAAGGAAACCCCACATTTTGAATTTTAAATGACTTTCTAGCAGCTCCTCGCTGCGGGGACCGATTTACCCCGGAGGGATTTAATGCACGTTGTGAACTTTGACGTGTATTTCTGGGTCCGGACTGGACCTGTGACGGAAACACGGAATTGAATAAGATCAGAAACACGTGACGTTTAATTGCAGGTTTGTTCGCAGCTTCTAAAGCTTTAGATTGAACCAGTGAATCATAATTACCATTAAAAGAAATCCTGCAGCTCTTCAGAACCCCAGTGAGTGTTTCTACCGGTGGCTCTGGAACAGACTGGGATTCTGGGGTGACTGAAACGTTGCGGGTTCGATTCCCCATCTGGGGAGTGTCCTTGAGCAAGGCACTGACCAGCCAAACTGCCCATATTGGATGGATGAAGTTCCTCACGTGACAGATGCTGGTTCAAGAAATAAAAACCGTGACCTTCATATTTACTGTGACATTTTTTTATTTTTTTTTAAGTGTGTGTGTGTGTGTGTGTGTGTGTGTGTGTGTGTGTGTGTGTGTGTGCGTGTGGTCGATCTACTGCCCCCCCCCACCCCGGGGGGTGAGGCGGCGGCGGGCTCCGGTCCGGGTGTCCTGGCCCCGGTGGGCCCCCGGAAAGCGAGTGTGGCCGGTGTGGCTCCCCCTCCTGACGTCACGTCTGGAGGCCGGCTGCTGGCTCTCGGCTCTCGGCTCTCGGCTCTCGGCTCTCCGCTCTCCGCTCCTCTCGGTTCACCTCCAAGAGAGAAACTTCCAGGAGAAAGTCTCCCGGTTCTCCGTCCCGCTGCTCCCAGTGCCGCCGCGTCCGGAGCCGCTCGGGCGGACACTGACCCCCCGACACCCCGGGGAGAGAGAGAGAGAGAGAGAGCAGGGGGGGTTCCAGCCTCCAGGTTCCACCGGCCGGTCCGCCGCAGTCCGAGTCGCCGTTGCAGGAATATGTTGAGGAGTTTGTTTGTTTGTTTTGGGTTTTTGTTTTTGTTTTCCAACTCCTGGAGGAAGTGTGAGCGGTAGAGCCCAGAGCGGTTGAAGGGTACCCCCCCACACCCCTCCACCCCCCCCAGAGCTCCGGACATGCTGCACGGTAGACGTCCGGACATGGTTCGGATCAAGTTCCGCGTCATACTTTCTTTCGGTTTGCTTCTGTGCGCGGTCCCGGTCCCGGTCCCGGTCCGCGCGTCCGCCGAGCGGCAGAGCCGCGGCGGCTTCAGGAGGCTCTATGTGCTGCAGCCCGGGCCGGGGCCCGGGTCCGGCCCGGGGGGCCCCGGGTCCTCCGGAGCGGACGCTCCCCTGCGCCTCAGCTCCATCACGTCCCGCCACGGCCCCGCGGGGCAGCCGCACACCTTCAGCCTGGAGCTGGCGGCCACCGGGGGCGGCCCCGTGCGGACCCGCAGGATGGGGAACCGGGCGGCCGCCGCGGCCCCGCAGGAGCAGATCATGAAGCTGTCCGGGTAAGACGCTCCAGAAACCACTCTCCTCCTCCTCACGGCTTCTGTTAGACTTTTACTTCAAAATGTCCAAAAATACTTCACTCTCATGGGGACTTGTTCTATTTAACAGGCACTCTTTGCTCCATCATGCCATTTAAAGTTTGTGTGTTATTTATAAGAATGAAACATCTGGCAGGAGACCTCCACTGCTGCAATTCTGTGTTTCAGAAGTTGAGCATTAAGATAAGATAAGATAAGATAAGATAAGATAAGATAAGATAAGCCTTTATTGATCTCACAATGGAGAAATGTAAATGAGAAATTACAGTAAAAAGTAATAATAAAAAGAATAAAAAGGACTAAGATAAAAATCACAACTATAATAAAGTATAATAAGTTCGAAGCAAAGTATACAGTAAGATGAAATACAAGGAAATTAAACTATGATGGGGGGGGGGGGGGGCAAGTGTAGAATAAAAGTACAATAAACATACTATAGTAAAAAAGAATACCAGTGTTGGCAGTGCAGGTTCAGTCCTAATTAGTAAGATATTACGTTTTAATTTATATAAACAGTAGTTGTGGGTGTGACGATGTTACACTGTGTAGTTTGCATGTTGCACAGGTGGTTCCCTCCTACAGTGTGTGTGTGTGTGTGTGTGTGTGTGTGTGTGTCTCTGTCTCTCTCTCTCTCTCTCTGTCTCTCTCTCTCTCTCTCTCTCTCTCTCTCTCTCTCTAAGTGAAGTTGACTGTTCATCCCAGGTCTTGTTTGCTGTCAGGCTGTACAGGTCAAACCCCTCTGACCTCTGACCTCTGACCTCTGACCTCCTCCTCTCCCACCAAGCGGCTCTTTGTCTTCACTCCCTCCTGGTCGTTGCGTTCGGTCGTCAGGTGTCGTCGCTCTGAAGAGCTGGAGCCGCTTCACTGATCCACAATTCTCAAATCGCGATCGTGATCATATTGTCTTCATAATATAAAACCTGTTAAAATTATTATTATTATTATTATTATTATAACAGCCGGTGAAAATATTCTCTATATTTTTCAATATCACGCATTGAAATCAGCTTCAACTTCCTGCAGAACATCAGTTCCAGTCTGATGTCAAGTAATTATAAAGAAAGATATAATGTGATAATTGAAAAATACCTGCACATAAATTTTTTATTTAATTTCCTCCTCTGAAAAGTGAAATTTGCCCTTTAAAAAAGAAAAAAAGTGTTCACCAAAAATCCCCCCCCCCCCCGCTATTTTTTTTCAACACTAACAAAGAAATCCATCACCGAGAAACATAAACAGAAGTGGTGTTGTAATCTGTTCTGGTGGAGTTCTTCCAGAAACAGGAAGTCAAGCCGAGCAGCACATCAGAAAATATGTAACCATGGAGACAAATCCAGCTCAGTAAAATCCCCCAAAATAAAAAAAAAGGTAACAACCACTAAACACCTTTAAACTTGGATGAGTTTCTAAGATATGGAGGCAAAAACAAAGCCCCGTTGCAAAATGCCGGCATTTTTACAAATTTTTTTACGTTTAAATTTTTGGACTTTTGGAATAAAAGACACGTTGAAAACTGCACTTAAAGGAAATATCTTGTACTTCAGATCTCCACATCTTCACACTAGTGGTGTTTTGAGACACGCATGGATTTGAGGTTTGGGGTGTTTGATGGTTGGGAAGTCTGACAGATTCTGACGATTTTGAACATTTTATTGACGTCAAAACGGTAGATTTCTTTCTTTATTAATTTTTTTAACCTTCATGTCTCGCAAATGGAAGAAAATGTTGACGGATGTGCTGCAGTGAGTCTCAGTTTCTCTATTTTAGCTGCAGGTGATTCAGGCTGTTCTGCAGTGTGAGCTGGACAGGTGTCTTCATTAACTCTTCCTCCTCCTCCTCCTCCTCCTCCTCCTCCTCCTCCTCCTCCTCTTCTTACTTTCCTGCTTGTTTGATGGTGGAGAAGTTGCTCCTTTTCTCCTCGTCCTCGCTGCTTCGCCCTCTAATCAGCAGCAGCAGGTGGAGGAAGTGGAGTTTGAAGTCTTGAACTCGTGTTCACGTTTCCACAGAAGGAAATAAAAAAAGAGGTCGCAGCTTTAAAACTCGGACAGATTCTTAATGGATCGATGTCTCAACCCATAACCGAGCAGGTGCCCCACGAGGACAGGTGTCCTCTCTTCGGAGGGACCGGTCACGAGGACACGTTGTAGGATCAGTTGGTATTGAACGAAGCAAACGTCCAGTAGGTTATGGTTATTTAAAAGCAAAAAACTTCACCAAAACAAAAATGTATACAGTATTTCTCCCCATGTCCTGGAAGCTTGCTGATGGTGCAGTACCACTGGTAGCCATAGGGGGCAGTGTGGAGACGTTTTCCTCAATATCAACATAGGTGCTTCTTCTTGACGTCGCCTTCATAATTATTTTTTGACTTCTTCTTATTTTAAAAAACAAAACATCCTTTCCAGTATTCTGGTTAAGAAAAGCCTGTTTCAGAGAATAATAATATCATTTTGACATTTTCATCAGTTATCGTACTTTTTTTGCTTAATCAAATGAAGGTAGCAACTAAAAAATCGTGAAAAATATAAAAACTGCAGCCAATAATTTAACAGTAGCTAAATTATAAAATCAATTCATGAAAAGAGAATATTCTGTTGCCGTCAGCTTGTCAAAAATAGGACGTCGTCGTCGTCGTATTCATTCAGAGACAACAACACAGACAACATCTCGTCCAGTTTACAGGAAAGAAGCAGATTCTCTGCCTGGTTTGGATCAAGATTCTTTAACAGGAGGATTCACTCACATGTCTGGACTTTTTAACGTCACACCAAGACGTGTAAACAAAACACAGGCCGGTGTATAATTCTGTGAAATCTGCTGAACGCAATGTTGGATCGCCGCGCTCAGACTTTTATCTGCCAGCGATTCAACAACGGCCTGTCGAGTGTCAAACAGGAATTCTCCCATCGTTCGCACTCGTCAGAATGAAGTGTGAAGATGAAGAAGACTCCGAGGTGCCCTGACCGTCGCGCTCTGACACGTAAACTAGTCGTCGGCGCTCCCGTCAGAACTTCACCGCAGAATTCCCAGCAGGGAATCTTAACTTAAAAGTGATTCAGGAAGTTTCTCAGAGCAGCTTTGTTGAGTCGACAGAAACTTTTCTCTTAGCGAGGAGGTGTGGTCGCAGTCTGCTGAGAGCTGTGATTGGCTGTTAGAGGAAGGATGGAAGGGAAAACATTTATTTAATCTATACACATCTTCAAAATGATTGAGCTCACCTTGATTATTATATCGATTTGGTTATTGTTTTGGTTTTAACCACTGGTATTGGATATTAATGGTGGACGCAGCCGTCGCCAATTCCTGTGATTTTTGAATCACAAAATCGTAAAATTCGAGGAATTCTCTGATTTTTTTTTTTTAAACATGACATCACAAATGTTTTGTGAATCTGTTTACCATCACTTAGGATTTTCTTTTTTTATTATTGTTTTTTTTTAATAAAACTGAAATTTCATCGGTGGCCAAATAATTTTGACCTGAACTGTACCTCACTAAATTCTTGAATACAGAAATTAAGTGGTGAGCGAAAGTTAAACGTTACGACGAATCCAAAGCTGTTATTATAGCCGTTTTAAAATAATTGTTCCTTGGTGGAATCGCCCCCCCGTTTCCCAATCCCAGTCGTTTTCACCAGTTCAGGATTGTCAACAATTAACTTTTGTTGTTGGCACTTCACAGAGTAGGAGGTTGTTAGTATTCAAGTAACCTGAGTTGAATGTCCTTCCATTGAAAACGCATTAAGTATTGAGTTACCGGTGGATGTCGCTTCCCGTGGAAAGCTTTAACATTAAATTTTTAAAAAATCACCGTCTTCCCACCAGAGACTCCATATCAAACCGCTGCTCCGCCGAATCGCAGCGTCTAGAACTGCATTAAAGTCTCGAAAGCCCCGGCTGGGAGCCGGTGGAGCCCGACGAGGGTTGTGCTCCAGGAATCCGATAACGACGGAGGAACGTTCAGATAAAGGCGAGACGTGTCTCAACCGCTCGAACACTGCAGGTGTTAAAGACTTCAAATAAAACCTGACGGCGCCCGTTTGTAACCTCGGATTCACGGGGAAACCTGAGAACTCCCTTTTGGCAAACTTTGGGTTCTAAATGTGGCGTCATGTCAGACCGACAGAAATGACGTTATTTCTACAAAATGGATAATTTCACTTTTTGTTTCTTCTCTTTTGCTCCTTTCTATGTTACTTATACAAACTATTTCCTTTCTCTTCCGTTTCCTCCATAAACATAACCAAGTCACACTTAGTATTTCATATACAAGCACACACACATTATGTAAATAGTATTTGAGGTAGCACTTATTTGTATTACTTTTGTATATAGAATGTATTGTTCATTTCCACACATCTTGGACTTTCTTTAGGACTTTCTTTATTGTCATTGCAGTACATCACACAGTGAGGAACTGGCAACGAAATGTCGTTGCTTAGCAACCAGTAAAAAAAGGCATTAAAAAAGTATTTAAATATATTTAAAAAGTAGTGCAAACAGTCAAACAGTTAAAATAAGGTGCATTTGAACGATAAATAAAAGAGCAGGATGAGAAATGGGATAGATCTTTGGGATTGTTGACTGTTTTGTATTATTTATCTGCACTATCTTAAATACAGTTAAAAAAAATAATAAATAAATAAAATAAAATGACTCTATAACTAGTAATGAGGTTTGTAGATACTCCAGTTTACTATATCTGAAACAATCCCACATCGGGAGTATTGTCAGTATTACTGATTGCAGAAGCTTCAGTATAGAAAGAAAATCTAAATAGAGTAGCTATTGTCACGATATCCTCAGAAATGTATTTACTAAAAGCCACATTTATTATGTTTGTCTTTTTAACTGTGTGCTAAAGAAAAGAGAATTTAAAAAAATTGAAAAAAGAAAAATTACGTAAAAAAACAAACAAACTTTATTTTCTTAAGCCGTGTGAAGAGACTGAAGTCGACGTGTGATTCAAGTAGAAAACTGTCAGTCGTCTCGGCCGCAGGCGACGTGACGGTCCGGTTGTTTGTCCAGGAGAAAGACTTCATGAGTCGGCCCGGGTTCTGCTCTGCAGCCCGTCAAGTGAGCCTCTTTAACTCACCTTGTTTGTTGTTTTTTTGTCCGCAGGGTGAATGTTTGCGGCGCCCAGTGCTGTCATGGATGGAGTAAAGCTCAAGGATCGCAGCGCTGCACCAAGCGTAAGTCTTTCCACCTCCACATGCAGGTACTTCTAACCTGCACGGGCCTCGCGTCATTCGGTCCCCGTCAACGACGTTTAGACCTGATTTTTTTCATGAATATTCCCTCATTCTGAGGCCGTCGAAGCGCCGCGATCGCAGACGGCGAAACATTTTTGATCCTATTAACAATCGCAGCCACGCGGATCGATTTGCTTTCAACGCTGCTCGTTTTATTTCATCCACAAAAGCCAGACGTGTAGGATTTGGTGAAATCTGGTGTAACATTTGCCGATTGAAACCAAGTTAATGCTCTTATTGTGTCAAACAAACTCTGAACAAGTGGTGAGGAAGTGCTGGTGAAGCCCCATGAAGCGGTTTTTAATCACAGCCTGATTCTCTGTTGGCTCGACTCTCCTCCGGTATAATATTCACCTGCCGTCCAGAAACTAGACACACTTTGTGAAATTGTTTGACTCAGAAGTCAGCTGTCATTCACATGCAAGCAATATCAGATTATTCAACTGGAATCGTCGTTATTCTGCTCATCACACTTGATTTTTTTTTTTACATTAACGAGCTCTTCGGCGCCTGTTCTGAGACCCGTCGTGACGCCATGATGCCGCTGCCGCCATGGCTGGATGTTTTTAGTTTGGCGTCTCTATCCCGGCGACCAAAAAGCCTCTTTTCGTGTCTAAACCGACCTTCTTCCAGTTCTTTACTCGTGGGACTTTGTTTCTGTCCCGATTACTAATGCTTTGAGCTCAAATTCAAACCTCTTTTAGTCGTCTCCTTTTAAAAAGATATCAAGAAAAAAAAAAGACGTGAATTATACCATTTTGTCGTTATACCACCTTATCTGTCTGACTGATGTGTAAACTCTGTGTAATACTGTCTTCAAGTGTGAAATGTGTGTTTGTATAGTGTCACAGCTGGTTTCTGCTCTCGTTGGTCACACATGACTATTACACCTTTTCAAATCAGTTGCTTCAACTGTTTACTGACCAGATGTTGATGATTTATTTCAATTTGTGCACGAAGCAAAATACAAAGTGGATTATTGTGACTAAATAGAATAAGAAAAACAGACAAACAAGACAAAGAACAAACAAGTACATTGAAGAATGAAGAATAAGTAAATGAATAAATGGCAGGCGGTGCTACGAAAGTTCCTAATTTCAGTCCCGTCGACACCGAGAGACAAATAATGTTTGGGTTCGGGAGCGAAGCCACTCTGACGATTCAACTCAAGAACCGAAGGGACGTGACGGAACCGCCGACGTTTCTGCTTCGCCGCAGTTTCGGGGACTTCGAGTCTGATTTCCGTGAGGCTTCTCTCATGTCTGCAAATCCGCTGATAAATCCTGTGATCGCTGTTAGTTTGTGTGCTTGAGTTAAAGCCGTGCAGCACGTGTTCCATGAAAGAGGCCCACTGTCTGCATGTTTTCACTTTTTTCTTTTTTCTTTTTTCTTTTTTCTTTTTTCTTTTTTCTTCTCAATCGCTGGCTGCTGGTTCTTGAGGGGACTGTTATTATAGCGTTCATCATGTCTCCCGAGTGAGAGAGAAACAGGTTTGAAATGGATTATACCTCTTGGCCCAGAACCATCTGCCAGATCTTATTCTTACCCCGGGCTCGTGCAACTTGTTTTTTTTTTTTTTTTAAGGAGTAAACAGATTTTCTCAAGGTTAAGATCATTGCATTGTGCGGGGAAAGTGTGGCTGTGTTTAATAGATCTTACAACATCCCGCGCTGCTCTCACCTTTAAATTATACTGTCAGCTAGGATTAGGGTCCTAATCTCTTTAATCTCTTTTGCTTTACGTCCCATAAAAGCGCTGCGTCGGGACTGGGACTGCGTGACCCTAGTGACCGTCATTAACTGACAGGTGCGATGCAATTCGATTAAAAACAGTCTCGACCGCCTCGTCTGTATCGTCTCCCAGCGCCGCTAGCCAAACGACGCGCGTGAAAACAGATCTGCTTCTAATGTTGTGTGGAACAAAGGACAATCGCTCAAAGAGGCTCTTATCTTGCAGCTCGAGGAGACAGATGTGAGATCGCAGGTAGATATGAGAGTCTCAGTAAAACATCCACCGCCTCCCTACTGCCGCTCGCTGCAGGTGATAAACTTTGAGTTTCCAAAAAAAACCCAAAACTATCTATGAATCACTCTGAGTGGAGAAATGCCTTGAAGGGAAGGGGGTTTCCCTTAATGTGGCCAAAGGCATTCGATTGACTTGCAATGAAGACTGAAATGTCCGACGTGTCGAGAGGAATTTGAACATTCGTGGCTGTGGCGGCGTCTTGTTGTTTTACACAACAGCTGATTCTGGGAGTTTGAAATGTGTGAAGTTGAGGAGTTGAGGTGGAGATGATGTGTGACCGTGGCTCCTGTTACTCTCATGCTTTTTGCTGCTTGTTTACAACCGAGCGACGCCGGAAGAATGACCCGGTTTGGTCTTGACTTTGGTCGCGGGGCTGTTCAATCGCCACGCAAAGTCGCTATTTGACTCTTTAACTCTTCGCACACACTTTGCTTTTGACGCTGAAGGATAAACCTGGAAGTCGGAGAGTTTCATTGCGTCCGGCGTTTGAACCAACAACTTCTGTAACAGGCAAAAAAAGAACCAACATCTACAGCATTTGGCCATCTGTTTGTGGTATACCTACATTTTGCAGCAAAAGTCAAACTTGTAACCCCGTGTTATTAATGGCTGTCAGTCAGGAATGTTCCCTGTGTTCTTTCCTGACCCCAGTAAAGCAGAAAAAAAAAAAGAAGAAGCAGAAAGGACCACAGATGTATGTAGGACATGGACTTGTTGATGCTGAGCAGTGTGTCTCTGTTTGCCTCTTTTCTTTGGCAGTCACAGCTGACAACATGTGATTCGCTGATACAGAACTCCTCTGATTCGGGGGACAAACGATCAGGAGACATTCCGATCGCTCCTCCAGACTGCTGCGGGAAGCCAAACGTTGGTGGATTGTTGAGTCGCTGGGCAGAATGCTGCTTTTGTTAAATAAGTCAAGACGTCAGCGCGCCACGGTTATCTCGGGAGAAAATAGCTCTGAAGCTTCGCGGAATTGTTCCGTCTTCTTTCCTGGAAGTTGGGAACCGAAGCATTGAGGGGCGAACGCTAGCTGTCCACTGCAGCACGCTAGACAACAGGTATGGATTCACATGAAAACCCTCCAGAAGCAGTGGTCCGGCGGCCCTGGAGGTCTGCTGACGGCTAGAAACACCATCATGAAGCTGGAGGTCACACCAACTCCCACCAACATAACAAAACCCTTTTTGAATCAAAGCAGCCGGCAGTGGAACGGGACTTTTCTTGGGTTTCTCATGCGCCAACCTGGAACCTGAACCTGGAAAAATCTTTGAAAGTGGCTTCCAGAATTCGATAGGTCTGAAAACGTCCGCGTCGTGTCTTCACGGTTACTGTTGCCATGCCGACAAAGATCGCGACTGACAAATTCTACTTCTACGTTGCTCCACGGTGATGATTTTTCCTGGCTTGTGCATCTGGAATTGCCATTGTTTGTGTTTTGATGTGTGAGAATAGAATAGAATAGAATCTGGACTCTCTCACCCCAACGTCAATTTTCAGTTTCTGTTCCTAGAAGGTTTTCATGTGCAGACTGTAGTTTGTATTTCAGACCACTAGTTGGTGCTGTGTTCCTCACAATGCAACCAGACACAGAGAGCAGCACGGAGTAAAACCTCAACGTCCATCGTCATTATCGGCCCAACCAGTGTAGTAACGGTACTCTTTGTTGGCGCCGTTGAACTCAAGAAGAAGAGGAGCACAAAGCCTGGAGTCAAGTCGTAACGCCGCGACAGGAACGGGAGCGTTTGGAAAACACTTCCAGACATTTGAAACGCAGCCGACGTGTAAAGGAACGGCCGACAAAAGGTTTACGTTTTCCCAACGCTTTGGACTTCAGATGGAGAAGCACGGCAGGAACTGACAGGCTCGAGTTTCTCGCCGAGTGGCCGTATCCAAAATGTAGCGGTAAACATATCAGGAGCCCATCCAGGTCCAGGTCCAGGTCCAGGTCCAGGTCCAGGTCCAGGTCCAGGTCCAACAAGGCTGATCAAAGCATTCTGAAACCGATCAGCGTCTCCTGACATGAAGCTCATAAAAATCCAGTCCCGTCGTCGGCTGCGGCTCGTGTTTCGTTCACCTCCGGCTCATCTGGAGGAGCCTAATCCGACAAGTCCCCGTTAATAATCTGAGCCGAGTCGCTGAGCTCCTCAAGGTGCGATGCCAATGACAATATTTCAAAACTTCCATCGACTGGACGTTAACCTCTTTGTGCTTTTAGATTTGATCTAACGAATTCTTTCACCTTCGTACAGATGTAATACTGATTCATTTCTTGATTTGTATATTATTTCTCCTTCAAAGTTTTAGATGACATCTTTTATTTTTTTCCAAGTTCTCACATTTTAAACACTGGAATATATGTTTTTGTACAACAGGGTTTTCTGGTACCAATAGGTACTTTTAATGGAAGGCAAAAGTCATTCCAAGTGTCTTGAATGACTTTTACCTTCAATATTTTTGACTTTCAATTTTAATTTTATACTTTCAGCTTTGTGTGTTATGTGCCTCACATGCAGCCTGGATTGATCTCAGTTTGGCCAGACAGGTAGGATGATTTTCCACTGGATCAGTGCAAAAAGAAGAACAAAGTGCCTTCGGGGGGAAAAAAAGTTCACATTTTCTGAAACTGAAATGTGCTTTAATAAGGTTGCAGTCTAAAGTTGTGTTGGCCACGCCGATTCTCTTCACAGTAATGCTGACATCATTTCCAATGTAGACTTTAGCCCTTGTAATGTCTTCAGCCGTACTCGACCCTCCTTTTGGCCGGCGGGGCCAAATTAAGTTTAACGGGACTCGTCAGACAGAGTTCGAAATTCCGGGTTTTATTCCCCAAAAAATATATCGGTCAACAGGCAAGAGCCAGAAAGCAGAGGATTTGACAAAATACAGTCCAAGAAACGAGCTGGAATCGAAACCGGGGGTCAAAAAAAATACACAGGGAGTCGTGTTAGGAGTGAGCGGGGCGACGTCCACACGCTTCACCACTCGGGTTCTGGACGCAGCTCACAGCCGACGGGACTCCAGTGGATACGATTAAGGAGGGAAGCTGCAATCAGGACACCGAGGGACACAAGTGAATCCAGAATTAGTAATGATGTCAACCACAGAGGACGAGCACTAATTGAATAACAATTCAAGCCGGGGGAGTCCTGGCTGTGTCCGCGTGGCTCCGGAGCTGCAGGATATTAGACGAGTATTACGCTCTGGAGAGGAGTGGGAGGCATTTTAGTTGATGATGGTCATGTGTTTGAGCTTTGGGATTTGTTCTTCCACCACCACCACCAGCAGCAGCAGCAGCTGCAGCAGCAGCAGCAGCAGCTGCAGCAGCAGCTGCAGCAGCAGCAGCAGCAGCGTTTCTCCACGAGGGAGTTTTTGGTGACTTTATTGTTTTTTACTGACTTTCTTTCATGGTGGTTGTGTTTCTCGCCTGTGGCTCCAGGGTTCCATGCAATGAAGTGACATGAAGAGCAGTTTTCAACACAACCTTGAGCAGGAAGGCTCCACCCGATTGGCCAAATGCACCAGTGGGTGTAATCGATTACACTTCAGTCAGTCATTTGCAATAGTGAGAATTTCTATGTGGGATATTGACTTTAAAATTTTTTTGTTCTTTCACCAAACAAAGTTCATCCAATTTTTTAAAATAATTTTTGTATGTTGATGGCGATGAAGGCGATTTTTTATAGTTTTCCAACACTTGTCTAACTCAAGATAAAACTTTATTTCTGTGTCAAGTAGATGTTCAGTGTTTTGGTGACGATGTTCCAGGTGGGATTTGTCAGGTTTGTCATTTTGATTTAGTCCCCCAATCCAGAAAACATGGATTTGAGCTGAACTGCTCAATGGATGGATGGATGGATGGATGGATGGATGGATGGATGGATGGATGGATGGATTAGAGGACATGTTTTGCTAATATCATGCACCACCTTCTGCCACTAGCTTTAGCACTTTAGCACTTGAACTGCAGCGAGGTGAAGCATGCAGGACACTAACGTGTGCCAAGGCTTTATCGAAGGACATTTATTCACTTCAAGACTTTAAAATTAATAAAAAGATAGAGCATTGTGTCCAGTTACGCAATAAAACCTCTCAAAATTACATAAAACTCAGCCAAACCATGCATTATTTCACAATTTCTTGTTATAACATCATCCAAATGGACTCTTAACGGCCCCTTTAAAAATTCACTCGACATTATTGACAACTACTGTGGGACATTAACAAAGTACATAGAAAATGAGTTAAAAGACACACTTGGTATACGTTGCACTGACTAATTGTTGTTTTGCAATCTTGCCTTTACAATAAATACTTCAAAAAGTAACACCCATGTCAATGTCAATAACTATGTGATATTTTGGAAGAAATCATATAGAGGAATATGGTCACTTTACCAAATAAATGAGATTGTGTTAATATATTTGCTCCCATTTTCTGTTCTAATAATTCATACAACACATATATATATCTGTACAACAGGTCAGCAGATCAGCTGAATCAAATGTTTGATTGGATAACATTTTGTTTAGCGAGAAGAAAACTAGAAAATCAAAGTGTTCATCGCTTCAGCCACGAGGTCACATCTTTAAAATCTGTCCTCCACCGTCAACTATGTTTTCGAGATTAACACATAAGAAGCAATCAACAAGCAGGCAACTCTGGAAAAAACCCAAACAAAAACATTCTTTTGATCATATCAGTTGGTATATTTCTTTTCTACGCCCTTAATCATGTTTGTCCAAAAGCACTCAAAGTGTATGAGGACCTGGGATTCGGCACATCATCACTAAATAATGTCATTACTTTGTGAACAATCTCTCTGGATCTGCAAAATGTCATATCCTAACGTGTACAAAGGACAAAGGCCTTCCTTTAAGCAGCGCAAGTTAGTTTTTTTCCCCAATGCCTTTTCCTTCTTATACTTGCCAGACAAGGCGAGGAACATTGCAACAAGAACACACCAGATGAAAAAACCCCCAAAAATCTGTTAAATTCTAAAGCTGAATAGAAGTAAGAGGCGGAAGTAAAATCGAGGTGACAGTACAATAGATCGTACACATCATGTTTGCGTCTCACCTCCATGCGGGCGGGTGAGGAGAAACCCCGGTGGTTTGGAGCTCGTCGGCCATCGCGGCTCATTAAGTCCCTCCGTCAGCTCTGACAGGCGGAGGGCCGTGTGCTGAAGGCAGGTGTCACACAAGTTAACGGAAGGGGTGGGGGGGGGGTCAAGTCGATTAAAATGTGACAGGCTCTTGGTATTGTGCTGGGACTCTGCGCACGCTCACCCCACTTAACCAGCGCGGCAGATATGGGCTCTCTGAATTAGTCCTCCACAATGGAAAGGCTCCCTGCCGGCGGCGGCTGGTTTTCTCCAGCTTTGGCGACGCTCTTTGTCACAAGCGGAGGCTAATTCCCCCCCCCCAAGATAAGATTTGTGCGCTGGCGTCCTCCGTCGAGCGATAATTTCTTTTCCTTCGTTGAGGAGAAAGGGCACAGGCTGCTTTTGCTCAGAAATGCAAAGAATGCACAGCTGTGCCAGAAAACCAGGAAGCTATGAGTCCCCCCCTTTATAAAAAATTAAAATAACCCTCAAAAATATATAATGTTCAACATCCAAATAACTTGGAAAGCATTGTAAGGTCGACACATGAATGTTTTGAAGAGAGTAAATACTGACGCTTGTATTTGTGTTGGCTGGAATTGGCTACAGAACCTCTTGATCTGCTGTTACAGGTGGATGGATGGATGGATGGATGGATGGATGGATGGATGGATGGATGGATGGATGGAAGACAAGTTATGTGCAGAGGAATTTAAGTGTTTATGGATTTCCCGGTCAGAAGTTTTGAGTATCTGTAGATCCAGATACTTTTGTCATCTGATTACATAGATTTATTTATTTATTTATTTATTTTGCATGTTGACATTATACGACTCTGGTAAGACAGAGTCTGAATTATAATCCTGAAATGGATCCAAAAGCTTTAAAAGAAAAAATAAATAAATAAATGGCAAAACCTTGTTGGCTCAGTGTCGCAGCCTTTTCATTTGTTGCTTTAATAAACCCTTCATACTCCACTGGTCTTAACTTTCTACATTTATCAAAGTTTTGAAACACATTGCAGATCCTGCATGTGGCAATGAGGGGAGTTACATGATCGTTGCTGCAGAAACGAGCTTATAGCAGCTGCAATTATTTAAAAAAATTATTAAAAAAGCTGATCAGCTCCATTAGCAGATCGCTGTTCAATTAAAAAAAGTTAATCACACGACTTTCTCAGCAGAAAACAAGAGGGAGGGATATGTGCTGAAGAAGCAGAGATACACAAACGTCACAATATAATGTTTGCTTACTGTGTATTGTTTCCCCGAAACACAGTAGAAAGTTCTCTTTGTTTTCAGTTGATTAAGGCTAATGCTTAGTGACTTAAAGACTTCTACTTTTACCTCTCAATTCTAATTTCACTGCACCAGGGTAAACCTTAAACTCGTCCTCCATTACAGCGAGTGACACGTTTTATTTAGCCGTTTCATAAAATCAAGTATTTCGGGTATTTTTTTTGTGTGTGAATGTATTTTTACCATAAATCTAGTTAACATATCAAATATGTATAGGTTATAATACTATCATGTTACCAGTCTCATCCAATGGATATAAAATTAGCGTGTACATGACCTCGGTTTGACAGTCGCTTGTAAAGTTTGTTGGCGGACTCGCTGGCTGTCGGGGTTCAGCAGTCTTTGCACATAGTTATTGGCCTCGCGCCCACAACGGCGACGAGACATTGATCAATGCTCGCCAATCAGCAAAAATTGTCCTTTGAGGGACTTCGATTGCCAATTTTCCACAAGTACGCCACAGCAAGTCAAATTAAAGTCAGCGGCGTGACGAACCAGGATGTTTATTCACAGAGGTTTAGCCAGGGGAGGGAGGGAGAGAGGGCGAGAGAGGGCGAGAGAGAGAGAGAGAGAGAGAGAGAGAGAGAGAGAGAGAGAGAGAGAGAGAGAGAGAGAGAGAGAGAGAGAGAGAGAGAGAGAGATAAGAGCACCGCTCACCCAGAGGACTGTCTCGTCAGAGTTAATCTGAACTCCGAGGCCTCGCGGTGACTCGGATGATATGGAATTCAACACCTCGTCTATATCCATGTCACATCTCTCCACTGCTTCTGGATTCAGTGAGCATCAGCGCCGGCCACATGCGAGCCCAAACGGGCCGTCGCTCATAAAGTGGGAGCAATTTTCCCTCCAGCCCCGGCGTTACATTTTTAAAGACCTGAGTCGAGGCAATGGCACAAAGAAAATCATTATGCCTCACAGTCACTTGCCACCTTGGATTCACACAAAACACACACACACACACACACACACACAGTATTTGTAACTCTTGCGGACCCGGGAAGGGGTGTGGCGGGGGCTCCCCGGGCTCCCCGGGCTCCGGGCCCGCCACAGTTTGATCAAACGGGGCAAGGGCATCAGCGTGACTGATCTATTTCCTGTCCCCGGCTAACAAGTAAATTACCAACACTTACTCCATCACTCTTGTCACAGAATGGAGCGCTTGTGTAGCTGACCACAGTGAGTGGCTGAGAGAGAGAGAGAGAGAGAGAGAGAGAGAGAGAGATTTTTTTTTTGGGGGGGGGGGTTTCGTGGAACAGATGGCAGCCTCAGCGCCGGGCCAGGACGGGTGGGGTGGTTGGGGTTTAAAAAACTATTTATGTTAGTCAGAAAAGAAAGCAAAAAAAAAAAAGGTTTCACCCAATGAAAACACACCGTGGGCTCGTTTCACAACGCTAACGTAAGTCCGCTCTGGGGGGGAAGAACAGCAGTGATGTCAGCTCATGCTCTGAGGTAATCACTTCGTGGAAGATGGGTGTAACGCAACTGATATTAGATGTTGAAAGTACGGACATGCTGTGGGTACTGTTGAAATATATATATATTGTGCTGGAAATATCTCTACCGGTACTGCCCGGTACTGCCCGGTACTGCTCGGTACAGCCCGGTACTGCCCAGTACTGCCCAGTACTGTCCCAGGAGATTTGACAGTAACAAGATTCTTTGTTCGGTCCACCTTGTTCGCAGGATCCCCATTTGCCTTCAGAACTGCTTCAGTTCTCGGTATCATACGTTCATCAAACGGGCTGGACACTTCACCTGGACATTTTCAGCCATGTTGACATTGATGAAGCCGCACGGTCCCTGCAGATTTGTGACAAGGTGACAACGAAGTCCTCGTCAAGTTCAAGAAATCAGCGTGAGACTTACTGTCGTGTGCTTTACTGCCACTCAAATGATTCCACGAGTGTTTCCCTGCCGGCCGCTCTGCTCGCTGGCTGCAAAACGTGGAATGGATTTCCCGATCGGAGGCGGGTGTCAATGAGACGCGGAGCGATGAGTCAGGTTCGTGCTGGAAACACTGCTGATTGTGCTGCCTTGCTGAAGAATTTCCCCAGAGATTAATAAAGCGATTCTGAGGTTTTATTGGTATAACAACTTTATTATGATATAATGACGTCACTCAGATCCCCCTCCCCCCCCCCACTATCCAATTTCAACAAAAATAGTTTTCCATTTTTGACCTTACACTAACCTCAAGTGGCCTTTAGAGAGAACACATTCATACATTCGTACATTTCATACTTCTTGCCTGTAGAGAGGCAAACCTGCAGCCTTTTTATATCATTTTAGACGAACGGTGATGTGGTCACACACCCAGCGCTCATCAGAGATTTGATCGTTCCTAATTAATAGCTGTCATTATGTTTATTGCCTCCAGTCACGTGAAGGATTAAATCCCTGGAGTCCAATGAATATCTGCAGCAGGATCTTATTCCTTCATATGCAATGCAGATCAGTACATGGCATCCCTGTGGCAGTTAATATCAGTCTTCACTGGTCCTCCAATAAGAACCACATGCGTCTGTCTACTTCATTGCCGACAATAGAGTCGTCACACAGGAACAGTGAAGAGCTCCAGTGGTCATTCAGATCTTCCGACCATATGCATTTACGTCTATATCCCGATTAACAGACACTAAAGTTCTTAAATTGAAGGAACATGAATAAGAGATCGGTTTATTGCCTTGGAAGGTGTGGGTTCCATTCCTTCTTCAACACATCCAAAAGCATCTTCCATGGGTTGTGTCAGCGTGGAGGAAGTTACCCTGGCTTGAATCCGCATCAGCTGGAGGCCAATAGGTATAATATACGCCTTGGACTGGAGACGACCAGAAAGTTTTCCACCAGTTGAACCAGTGCTCTCTCTCCGGTTCACGGTTTTCCCTCTTCTGAACAGTCAGTGCTTGTCAGTGCCAATTGGGTTTTCCAAATGGACTTTAGCAAAATGTCAGACTTGGGTCTGTTTCCGCTCAGTTTTTAGGTCTTCCTCTTTCTTTCACATCCAACAGAACTGCGAGACCAAACTGGGTTGTTCATTAGCTACTGGAGAAGGTGTGTATATAGCAGGTCGTCCCTCAGGTGGATTGTCGCAGGTTCGATTCCCTATCCGTCCACTCGTCCAGGTTTCCTTGAGCAACAGAACTGAGGCAGCCGCCTCCATTGGGGTGTGAATGGGTGAACATGATCAACAGCTTAAAGCAGCTCAAGTGGTGGAAAAACACTATCTGACCGAAATCTTTACCATTTTCCATAATAAACTGAGGATCAAACTTGATTATGAAGAGAAATTGCACCAACTTCTTTATTCGGGTTGGTCCAGTGTTTTGTTCCACCTGTGAGGTTCAATCAGCACACGGTGATTCGAGGGTGGATTTTTGTTTTTTTTTGTCCACCTGGTTGTTTCAGGGTATTTCAGTCGACTGAAGGATTCCAGAGGTGTGTCAAACGCGAGTGTTTATCAGTGCCTCTGCAAATGGTTATGCTCAATGAAACCCTCTGCTGTGGAAGAAGAAAAACAATGTAAATAACCCAGCAAGCTTGTGGTCGTAGGCTTTCATTGAGTTACACAGGTGGTGTCAGAGTCATGAGTCAAGCTGCACCTCATCCATCACACGTGGAGCAGAGAAGCACAGAGGGGACCAGAGCTCTCTTTTTAATAACCGTTTAGAAATGTGGACATTTTTTTTTCCATGCCAGCAGAAGTCTTTGGGCAGCCGTTACGTTTCCCCCCCTTCGTTTATCATCTTCACAAATCTTGACGCCACTAATTAGCTTAACAAGCTTAGTGAGGAGGCGACTCGCCCTCAGGGTGGACGGAGAGTCTGACACACACACACACACACACACACACACACACACACACACACACACACACACACGTTGACGACAGTGTCTGCTTATGCTCCCAAGATTGGATCCATCTTGCAGTAGAGAAAAATCTATTCATTATATGGATCATTGGACAAGCGAGGTATTAGATGTTTGGTCCTTTTACATTTGGATCGTCTGGGACTCGGTTCACAGATGCTGCATTGGGGGGCGCCGTCGCCCAAAACAAACACTGACCGGACAGGAAGTAAAGAAGAAACACGGCTCACTGATTGGTCTGGACCGAAAGCGGAAGTCCTGCCGCTTTGGTCCGTGGCGGCTTGGCTAATTAGCTGAAGGCTAACAAGTAGCCGCAATCGACCGCGATATATAGTCTGACCAGATATCAATGACATCTACTGCTTCCTCACTACCCCATGTCTGCCCACGAGATATCTTCCAACTTTTTCTCTTGTATGCTTCTTCTGATCTGTTTTGTTTGTTTACTACCCAGAATGCATTGCTCTCAAGAGTTCCGCTTAGTTAGATTCGCTTCCAGCCTCGAGGATTCCCAAATGAAACGGCCTGTCCCTGTCGCTCCATGAAGAGAACTCCGGTTCGGATACAAATGTTTACTGTTTACTATTATATACGAATTTGGACAACAGGACAACGATTCACGATAGTTTGAATGAGACTGGGGTTTCAGAGCGGAGTATAATACCACGTGGTAGGATTGTCTGACTTCAAAGTAGATTTGCACCCTGAGGTGAAAAAAAAAGAAAAACGTAGATTTGCGCAATGAAAGAAAAAATAATAATAAAAAATCGTTCTTGGCAAAACTTTGTTACATGTTAAAACAGGTCCAATTTTCTTTGTTTTACAAATTCATCCCGGGTGACAGAAAAATCTTCAGGGGTAGAAACGTCTGCACACGGCAGTTAACCCACAGCCAGCTGTGATTAAACTCCCTGTCGACGGTGGATGTCGCTATCAAAAGCATCTGTACTGAACCCAGTCACAGCATTGTGAGCTAATGTGCGTCTGTGTGTGCCTGCAGGGTTTTTGTGTGTGTGTGTGTGTGTGTGTGTGTGTGTGTGTGTGTGTGTGTGTGTGTGTGTGTGTGTGTGTGTGTGTGTGTGTGTGTGTGTGTGTGTGTGTGTGTGTGTGTGTGTGTGTGTGTGTGTGTGTGTGTGTGTGTGTGTGTGTGTGTGTGTGTGTAGAAAGGACCAGCAGAAAGCTGTAATTACACAAAGCCCTGCTCTCCCCAGCCAGCTGACAGGGGCAACCATTTATCGACTACAAAGTCTCTCCTGTAGACAACATGGCGGAAGTTTACATACTGCGCCCAGTGCACACGTGTCCATACATGCTCAGATATGTTTGGTTAAACCATACCTGGGAAGCTGAGAGAAGATCGCACACACACACACACACACACCACACACACACACACACTGGAGATTAGTTTGGACAATTGATTTAACATCTTCACTTGAAACCAACACCACCAGCACATCTCATTTCATTTATAACACATCAACATGATTGAGCGTGTCCAAACAATGTCGAAACCCTGCAACGGTGGCTCCGGTAGTACGCCTCCATCTGTCCCTCCGTCCATAGATATACTCGTTTTAGGCGAACTTGTCACGGCCCCGTTTTTTACTGTGTGTCTCGTTTCATCTTCCGCTGGTTCCGTGTTCCTGCTTTTATCTCGTCGCCTTGTTCGTTTATGGTTCTGCTTCTTATGATTCCTGAGGTTGAAAGCACGTTTTCCATTCGTCTTTTACGTCTCCCTCGTTTAGTGTCCTCGTCTCTGGCTGAGTTACTCTGATTCCTTCCTGAGTTTTCACCGTCTATAATATATATATCTATGTTTAGGTCCTCCATCGACCGTCCGTCACTTGTGTGTTGCTGAGAGGCAACAGTACCAACCCCCCCCCCCATTACCGTTCTTTCTGCCTTCAAACACACTTAACTCGTCGTTATCTGATTCAGTCTGTTTGAAGAGATGTGACCACGTCTCTGTACCGTGCAGCCGATTCAGAGCTCCGCTGTCAAGTTAGCCATGATTCACAGCACATTACCTCCTTTACAGTCGCATATTAAAAGACCATCACAGCGCGGGCGTTTGATTTCCACCTCTGACTGGAACTATTACCGTCACACTTTACGAGGCTCAAAGCCGCTAATATTGCCGGCTATCGTCTCCATCACCTAAAATAACTTTGGGTGCATGTCGTAAAACCCGACTTTCCTCACCGTGGACTCGGAGGACGTCATGCTTTTCTAACCGAAACCACTTTCAGTGCGTAATCTGCTGCCACACACACATACACACACACACACACACACACACACTGCTGGGGCAATAAGAACCTGGATTGGATCAATTCACCAACACAATGTTATTAATGATCCTAAAAATGGCCTGATTGATTGAGCGCTCAGAATTAGCCCATCCTTTAACGAACAAAGTAAAATTAGAGCTTCTCAGATCAGGTGTTAAAGGTTGACGTGATCAAACGGCAGATTTTCAGGCCGTTCGTAGATTCAAGACTTATTTCAAGCCAGTGTTTTAAATACTGATAATAGTTACAGACCGTTGATTCCCTATTTGTGGGGACATGGTGACCTTGTGGGTCACTGTTTGCAGGTTGCCACTGTGGGTCCATGAGCAAGGCACTTGAGCACCATCTTATCTTCTAATTCCTTAGTTTCACTGTCGAATCGAGGTATTTTATTTACTTTAAAATGTCTTTACGTTCTAATCGATCACATTTCCTATCAAAACTCAACGATTTAGTCGGCAAATATGAATTTAATGGCATAAAAACTGCATGTCTCCCTGAATGGTAAGATTAGTTGTTTTCTTTTCTTTTTGTCGTTAATTGCCTTAAGTAGTACTCGTAGTCTAACACCACATGGTATCATTTTATTTAATACTTTTACTGATGCATTTTTAATCATGAGAACATTGGTGACCCTCACCTGGAGATAATCCTGGGCTTTATCAGGCTTTATCAGGTCACCTGGAGGCTCTGCTTGACCGGCCCGCAGGGTTTTACTGGGTAATCCTGAATCAAATGAAAATTACTGTGATTATTGGCTTTATTTATTGCATCTAAAATTACACCATAATCACACAGTGGGTTGGCTCCAGTCAGAGCCGAGGAAAAATTTGAAGTATGAAACAATATATATATAGCTTCTATTTACTGATTTACTGAACTTGACATTCAGAAAAAAAAAAAAAAGATGGTTTCCAGAAAAACTCTGGGGAAGACAGAAAGTGACGCAGAGCAACAGTCACTGATAAGAATGATCATTAAAAGCTTTTCACCAAGAGATAATTCAGATTAAGCAAATTTTAAGTCATTTTTCAAAGTCGTTGCTCACGCCCGAGATAATCTAACAGCGAAAAACTACCGAAGAAGACACAACTGGAAACATACATTTCAGATCTGCTCCACTGGATGATATTTATTCATTCATTCATTCATTGCTCAAGGTCCATTTTTCAAATTCCTATCGGCTCAATTTGTTGATTATGACTGAATCTGCTTATGCCAATGATATGACTCAAGTCCGCGGTATTCTGGGGGCCGCTTGATTTCGCTGGAATATGGTTTTGACTGACCTCTTGCCATCGCCATTTACCCTCATTTTTCTGTTTTTCTTCTCCTCTCCCTCTCTGTCTCTCTCTCTCTCTCTCTACTCTGTATGCTGGGTTTGTAGCCAACTGCATCCCTCAGTGCCAGAATGGAGGAATGTGCCTCCGGCCTCAGCTCTGTGTCTGCAAACCTGGCTCAAAGGGGAAGGCATGCGAGCAGAAGACGATGGCCGTGCACCCCTTCCCGGCGGCACCTGGAGGTTTCCCCAGCAACGGGCACACGCCGGGTCACACCAACGGACACCACCCGGTGCCCCAGCGGCCCATCCCTCAGCAGGCGCCCCCCAACGCCTACGCCTCGGCCTCCGCTCCGGCGGGCGGCGTGGCCCAGATGAAGCTCACCGTCAAATCGGCGCCGCAGTTCGTGCGGCCCCACTACATCCAGCAGCACATCCAGCAACAGTGAGTGTCCGCTTCTTGGTTCCGTTTCCTCGGCGTGATTCCCGGGACGCGTCGGGAAAAGCCGTGTGGCTTCCTGCTACGGTGGGACGTTTCGACTCGAGCGGGTGAAAAATAACGCCACACGACGAGAAAAACTATCTTTTTTTGTTGTCCCTAGCCTTCTCCAAAAAAAAACACGTCACTATGAACACGGCTCGACACTTCAGGGCTTGTAGTACACATTCCAGGCCTTTAGGGGCGCTGTGACTCACCAAACACACTAACAACACACTTTAGAAGTAGACCCTGCTCATAAACCTCCATATAATTCTAGTTTTTTAATGGTTAATTGCACAATTGGGATTTACCCCAATTACCCCATTGAGTTATTATTTATTTACCTCAATATCATCGCTCTCTGTTCCCTTTTTCCTGAATGACGTGCTTGTTTTTTTTTTTTTGTCGGATTCTAAGTTTGTGGATAAACTCATATTTTTTTTTACGTTTACTGATCTCTGTGCTGTTTTTCACCGCATCTGGGACTTGTGAGCAAAGATAACCGATTCAGTCCCGTGGTCAGAGACAGGCGATCAGTTTACACCAGTTTGCTGCGTCTACTTTTATTCAGAGCTGAACGATGTGTCGCAAATTTATCACAATATCAATGTGTGCAATATACAGAGACTGACTGAACTGTAATATTTGCTCCAACACTCTGTGCATTCATTATCTGCGTGTCAACATATTGGACCAATCAGAAGAAGCTGTAGCCAATGCACCAACAGTCAGGTTAACCCCTTGAACACCGGGCAGGAAAACGATCAATACGGTAACAGCCCCTATTGTAAATTTGCTGTACCGGTGTTCCAAAGGCAATTGTATTTTTTATTATATTCTCATAAAACCTTGTTTGAAAGCTTGCGTTCGCTATAGAATGAATATTATATTCATTTTTGGATAAAATACATCTCGGATTTCCTACATTTTGTCAGTTTCTGGGTCCAATACAGCTCCGATGTAGGAATTCTTCTTCTGCTCATTCTGTTCGTCATAATCCAGATAAGAATATCACAATCTATCGCCCACCTAATACTGCATGCATACTGAAAAATCAACTCAAAATAGACGGGCAAGAGGTCAGGATGCTTTATACAGTCATCCATTGGCTTGTCAACCAGGAATTACAGATTCACCCATTCATCTTTCTATCTATAAATTCATACGTCTGTCATCCTGAACAGCCAACAGGTTGAACCACCGACTCTCGTGGTTGTGATCAAACAGAGTTAAAATACCAGAAGTTTCACACAATTGAAGCGGAGCCTCACATCTGTTGACATCTGTTGACGACCACGGTGTTTTAAGCAGTTCCCTGACATTTTGAAAGCGTCGTGGGGAAATAAAGCCGGCTCTGTTTCTGCTCGGAGCCCGGGGGGCGGAATACAGGCTTCTGGCTGTGGCGCCGTGATTCATCTTGATTATCGCCGTCACCCATCAGTGGAACGATGGCGGGATTTTTTTTTTTTTCCTCCGGTAACTTCAACATATGGAGCAGAACTGCCATTGACACCTGCCGCGGCCGAGCGTCGGTTTGTTTTGTCTGTCGCTGCAGTCGGCCGGGGAAAGCGCAGTCACATCAGACACAGTTACATCAGACACAGTTACGTCTACTTCAGTGAATGTGGCTCCGGACGAACCTCCACGTTTCGGCGGCGGACGCATCCGTGAAGTCCAGGCGGTGGCGGCGGCGGCCAGCGCTGTGACGGACCGATCCGGGGTGTTTAAAGGGTGCCTCGCCGTGTTTTGTTTCGAAAGCCTTTTCGTTAGAATGTCAGCGTTGTTATTCTCTACACAGGCACCAGTAATTGCTACCAGATCTGCCCTCGAAAGCTGCTCTCAATTTACCGAGAGGATTTATCTCTCACAGGGAGAGCGACTCCCCCCCATTGGTTCTCGGAGCAGAGCGGTTATGTCATCGCAAAGGGATACAGAAATAGGGCGATAATCAAATCAAGAATTATTCATTGGCCCAGTTGGGTCCGTCCGACGAGCTGAGTGATTCTTCTAAATGACTAATTCGTCTGAAATCAGCACAAATGTAGCCGATGTGACTTCTTTGGCCGTTTCACTGCATAGATGAGCTAAAACTGTGGACGTAGAATCACAGGGACATTTGCAGACGTCGTTATTACAATATGTCGTTCAATTCCTCAGTTGTAGGAATAATCAATGAAAAGTGGTTTGGTGAGGTAAAACTGCAGCACCACAATCAGCTGGGATGTAAAAAGAAATGGGTAGAAAAAAGTAATTTGCATTTTTTCTAAACTAACAAGTTAATAACAGTGGATGGATGCGTCATCATGGACAATCGGACAGGATTGAATTAGTGTGTAAAATTGACAAAAACTCTACTTTTGAGTTAAATTTCTTACAGTCACACAAGCATTGTTCCACTTTCTTCTCTGCTTTGACTCTTGATCTTTAATTGGATTTGAAATGTGAAAAGAATAAACTGTTACAGACACTTATAGTTATAAAAACATTCTCTCATCTGCAGTAAGTCAGAACATTTTAGTTTTTGAATCGTAATTTTTGATTTTGATCAGGTTAATCATTAAACTGTAAAGTATTTCAATAAATTCTGTATAAATAGTTCATCTACCTTCATTTTCCTTTTTTTTTTTTTGCAGACCTATCGATGTTCCAGTTCGAAGTATTTGGGATTTATTCAGTAGTTGGAGAGGTTCTTTAAACAATTTGGGGGTTTACCACGAGTAAAATCAAATTTGTATCTGATTTTTGAAAGTTCTGTTACGTGTAGATACTCTCTAAGTACCCCTGTTTCTGTATTTTCTTGATAGTCCCCCTCACATTTGCTAATATTGATTGATGTCGTCTAAGAAGTACTAACACGCATATAATATAATATTTAAATTGCCTTTGGTTAATTGAATAGCAGTAAGAACCCCATGAAAAAATGGAACGGACCATCTCTCAGGGATCACGAACTGCACGTTGGGAAAAAAAACAAATTTCTTTGGACGTCAAAGCACCTCTGATATCTGTGGCCCAAACTTCAAATAGAAAAAGTACCAACAAAATATGAATTACCAGTGACCTACTGCAATTTAGAGCTGCTCCGAGTTGATATGTCACTGCAGAGCCACCATGTGATGATGACCACTTCCCCGTCTTTGTGGTCCAGCCCATAATTCAGGCTAATGCGAGTTAATAACTGCCGCAGGAGTCAAATGCAGCAACGAAAAAGAACGAAAGCTCTTAATTTCTGACTGTGGGTAAGCTACAGGTATAATGAATGTTATCTGTGCGTTGGTATTGAGCTCCAGCCGGCTTTTACTTCTCCTGGAGGAGCCTGACCCGACACGGCCTCTCAAATTCAATATCCTCCAACATCCTCTCAGGTTCACTGATTGATTAGATTTGACCAGAATGAATCGTATGGATGAAACTCAAACCATGTGCTTTCTTGCAACCAGTCAACCATTAGCGGATGAAGAAGGTGATTTATTTGGTCTCGATAACCAGGATTTAGAATTTCCTTAAGATTAATGACAATTATAGATCAGTTGTACAACCAGGAAATATCAGATCCAACAGCAGAGTTCACCAAGCGCAGGGTCGTTTAATAGGGAATGTGAGCCTGGGATTAGTCATGGGACAGGCTAGTTTCTATCTATATCTATATATTTATAGATATAGATAGATATTCATCTTTGTTTGCATGTTTATGTTCATGGTAGCTATAGTTTTCAGTACTTTGGAAACGCTGCCGTCGAAAACAGAAAAACTGTTTGTGCAAACAGGGTCTTTGTCATTGAGCAGTGTATTTCATGTGTATTTTGAAAGGATTCACATTATTATTATTATTTTTTTTTTAATTGCCACGGCAGCACAGGCCAATCGACTGATTTCATTACACGGCAGTTTCAGTTTGAGTCTCAGCCACTGTGATCCCTTTACTGAACGGGCCTGTTGTGTGGATTAACAGCAAATTCCACCTTTGGAGTCTGTAGTGAACAGGAAAAACTCTCCCGTACTTTTTCAATCAACCACTAAGAGACTCTCGGCTCGGCCTGAGAGGCTTTCGATCATATTGACGGTCCTCGTCGCCGTGGCTGCAGTCTGCCTGTCCTCCGTTGTGGCGTTGCTGAAACGTGCGCAGCCCTGCTGAGGTTCAGCGGGTTCGTGGCGGCGGACCGGAGTCTGTCGGCTCTCGTGGGGACGGACACTTGGACGGCTGAAGTGTAGGGGTCGGCTGCAGCCTGTGATCACGACTCGAACCCTGAAGGCCAAGGCTGAACAGATTCCTCCCCTCACACACACACACACACACACACACACACACACACACACACACACACACACACACTGAGCGGGCTCTGGTAACCGTTCACTGGACACCTCTCTCTCTATTTTCATTTGATGTCGGGAGTCGTTGCCAGTCTTCGCATGCAGCCAGATATTTTGTGAAAGCTGGACTGAAAACTTGAAAACGAGTGTTTTGAACGGGGTTCTCTCTGTCTCTCTGCTCAGACTCTCACCCCCCCCCCCCCCCCCCATTTAGGATTTATAGAAGTAGCTGTTAACGGGGAGCCATAATATTTGAGTACATACTGTACAAGCAGCATTAAAATTCATTCACAACTTTTTTTTTTTGTCGAGAAAAATCTCATTTCTAATTCTAATCTCTGAACCGTCCACTGTGTTTAAAATGATATAAGATATGAAATACTGTAGCAGGTGATGTCCGTCCTGCAAATAGGGAATAAAACCCCCACAAAATAAACACTGACTGTGATTTTTTTTTTTTTATTGCACAGAAGCATTTTCTTGGACTCTTGAAGTTCATTCCGCTTCCATCTCTTGTCGTTTTCTTGCAAATAGACTCACGTTGTCCTGCAGGACGTTTCGCCTCCAACCTGGTGTCCAGATTAAATCTTGAGTTTTCTCCAACAGTGGCTCTTGCTGTGTCACTCTCCCATAACGGCGCTACGAGGAAAGAACGATCGTATGCAGATGATGTCCCGTTGTATTACATGTTTTTAATGGTGAAGATGTGATTTTACAGCTGTGCTTATATTTGGAGTGACGTTCAGGTCACGATTAGGTTCAGACACTTCTTGAGCAGAGTCGCTGCTGATGTCATGGCGAGAGACGTTTCCTCGGCCGCCTCGCCACAAACTCCATTTGCTATCGTTTCTGGACTTTTCACAGAGCTGTCTTAACCGAGACCTTTGCGATTGTCGTCTGAAGTTAAACGGCGTCGGACACAACCTCGACCCTCGTGAAGACGTCTACTCTCATATCCTGACTTCAGAAATCTGTTGTCAACGTCTGTTTTTATTCTGTTTATTCTGTTGAATTAAACATCCTGGAAAAATCAAAAGGCAACTTCAAAAGCAGTTTTAATTACACTCCTTTTGTAGAGCTTTTGACGACCTAACAAGGACTTTTCATTTCAACTGGTTCGTGTAGTATCTGTACAAAGTACTGCAAGCGGTGACGCATTTGCTCTTATTAGGAACAGAAGTTGTAATATTAGCTAAAGGGGGAAGAATGAAGTGATTCATCACGTCGATAAAACCACTGACAATAAGCCAAGCGCTGACGGTGGAAGCAGCGATCAGCTTCTCCTGCCCCGGGGATCACAACTCGCGTTTCACATTCACGTTTATCGGTATTTATGTTGAAACATCAGGGGCAAAGAACTGGACGTTGTGCATTGAACCTTACGTAACACCAGCACAACACAGGGTCTGGACTACCGGTGGACTCGCCCTGGTTTTCTTAAACCTTTATCTATTAAATCTATGAAGACTTGTTTCAGAAATCATCACTTCTCTGGGGATTTCCTTAAACGGTGCACAATATGTCCAGTCTGCAGTTTTACTTGAGGGTCTGAGATCTGCTCAGACTAAACCAGGGTCTTACCAAGCCCACCGCTGGGTCGTCTGAATATAGACTCCACGTCTCCTCACCACCCACACATTGGTGGACGCTCATCAGTCTGCGCACATGATGTTCTCCAACTTGTGTAAACATACAAGTTCACACTGCGTGAACACACGGACACCAATTTACATCCCTTGCAGATAATCCAGAGGGTCGCGCCACAAGATGTTTTGGGTGGGAGTTTGTGTATCGTAGCCACGACGATACTGTATACATTACTGTACACGACCACAACCACCATGCATTAGTTGCATCATCAGAACAGAAGGGCTATTTGAGACATTACAGGGTCATAGCCGAGCTATTTACAAGGATATCACATTCTGTTTATTTATACTGCGGCAGGGGGCCTCTCATATGAATGGGATGGAAATACATTTGCTTGACAAATGGCTGTTGCCCCGTGTTTATCATCTTCCCTCCGCCGCGCTGCACTCTCCTGGTATCCTTCATCTTTCTGAGGAAGGACAGACTCTTTTCGATCCATGTTCAACGTTCCGTACACAGTGTGTTGTGTCAAATATTTAAAGGACCTTTGCCTGACCTTTTTTTTTTCTTTCTTCAGAGTGCCTTCACATGGTTATCCAACTGAAATGTACAAACCTGCATTTTATTCAGATGTGAAATAAACGCTTACATGACATTGCCAAGATCCGCTGGAATATTGAAACCTGCTTGTGGATAAGTAGAAATTCTGACATGTGGAACATGCCACGTACTGTAAGTTTGTTTAGTCGTCAGATTCATTGGCTTTTAGCGTTTCTGGGATTTTTATTGTTTCCATACAACCCTGTAATAATCAATTTCGACTTTCGATGGGCAGAATTATGATTCTCAGCAGAGTTTTCTATGAGAAGACCTTTAGATGTTTCACAGACGTTACTTGGCAAGACATTGAAAATGTGTCCTGGTATGTTTGACAGGCCGAGTGGTGGGATTTTGACAAAACACAGGTGGAAACGATCGACCAGGTCGGATACACAGAGCAGAGCAACGGACGGCGGCCAGGACATGAAACATGAACAAACCAACAGAAACCAACAGACTCAGCCTTTGGGCCAAAATATAAATAAGACAACATGATAAGACAGGAGACACTAGAATCAGACAGAATATAATAAAAAATCTTAAAACAAGGTCAGGCAGTCATACTCTGGAATAATTAATAACTACACTTCGAATGGTTGATATCCCATAATCCCATCAATAACTTTTAATTTCCCCTTCATAGAGATTAGTTTTCTGCTCCGACCATTTAAATAATGTGAATTATATATATATATATATATTTCGAGAGAGAGAGAGAATTATCTCTGTTATCTCCATGTTTGTTGTTAGCACACAGTTTAAAAGTCATCATCATATATTGGCGTCTCTGGTTTTGGGCACCTTTGAAAAGTTTCATATTTTAGAAAACGTCGTCAAACGTAGAAGCAATAACAGACCTAAATGAATCAATGGTAGTGAGTCAGCTGTGGCGCCCGGGGACGGTTCCCCCCCGACCTGCTAGATGGAAGGCGATTGTGGTCAAAGACATAACATTCATTCCCCCAGACGTCGTTAACACCAGACAATCCCGCATTCTTGTCAGCGGCCTTCCCCTCCGTCTGTTTTGAAGAATTGATCTTTGGCAACTGAGTCGAGATAAGCCGCTCGTCTTCACTAATGTCGATCTGCGCGATCACAATTCGGAGCACACGCCCGTCCGGCTGCGCGGACCTCTCGCACTCAGCGTGCCGTAAACAAGGTCGACTAAATTTCATTCAGCCTACTTTGGAAGATAAAGGATGTAAAATGTAGACGGCCTCTATCTCTTGGAGCTCCACAGGGATTCACACCATTTCTCTTCAAATGAGAGGATATAGATAACGCCTGGTGGTTCCGATCTTCGACAGCTGACCAAACAATGATGAGCACACGGACGCATCCAATGCCTTCTTTTATTTTTATCCCAAGCCCATGCCAGGATCCCAGGGCCTCAAATATATTTGCTATTTTTGCCAGGAGCTCTTTTAAGTCGTACACAAACAACCCCATCCAGTGAAGTTTGACATTCAAACGCCAAACATCCTGGACTGCCGTCTCCACGTGAATCCAGACTTCTGCTCATCCAAACACACGTGAATGCGAAAAGGTCTACCCAGTGAGGGCAACCCTCTCCGACAGCAGGGGCGGCAAACATAAGGCAAGTGGTCCAAAACCGGGGCCACAGAGGCTCCAACCCGGCAAAATGTCAAAGAAAACATACGATTTTTTGAAAGGTAGTGGACACAAGAGAACACTGAGATCCTGGCTAAAGTATTTTTTTCATTTTTTTCATTTTATTATTTATTTCATTCATTTAAAACAATGCAACAACAGCATTTCATATGAATGAAAAGGAGCAGAAAGAAGTCAAACTTCTAATGTCTGCCCCTTATCAACACTAAATCATTTACAGTTCCAGTTTATTCACATGCAGCGTCTTTTTCCAAGACATCAAACACAAAATACATAAATAAGGTTGATCTGCTCCTCCGCAGTGTCGTATTTCTGTAACATTGACAATTTAACAAGTTTCTTAAACACATCAATGGACTTAGAAGTTTTAATTTTACAATCAAGACTGTTCCACAGACCGACTCCTTCCATTGAGATGCATTTTTCCATTACGGCTGATTGAAACCTGGGTTTTGTAAAAAACCTCAGTTCCTTTCAGTTCATATCTACTTTTTCTCTTGGCGAATCTTTTTTTTCAATTTGTTTGGTAAACTTTCCAGATGAGCTTTAAACATGGTTTTTAGAAGGTTATACTCCACTAAATCTTTAAATTTCAGTGTTTTTAGTCGTATAAATAAAGGATTAGTATGGTCTCTGTAACCACTTCCACTGGCGACTCTAATCGCTCTTTTCTGTAGAAGAAAAATTGGATTAATGTATGTTTTACAGGCATTTCCCCACACTTCAATGCAATAGGTCAGATATGGAACAATCGATGAGTTATACAACAAAAACAAAGCATGTATTGGTGGTACTGCCGTAAAACTAGCATTAGTGTTAAAACTTTCAGGCAGGTTTGATTAAAAAAGAAAAGCCACTTTTCCATCAAGTAGTAAAAATATCCTACCGAAATACAAAATAAAGGGCTGGTTGCAAAATGTTCAGTTTTCTATCTTCATTCTCTGAGTGAAAGGTTATTGAACGCATCGTTGATCGGGTTACTTTCCAACATTTTGGACTTTGTTACAGTACGATAGATAGATGGGTGCCGCCAGATTAAATTATGTAGTATAAAAGATAGTGGCTGGTACAATTCCCAAACGATGTGTATACAGTGCATGTTGTGTTTGACATTCTTCCCCTCGCTTTACAGGATCCGGCCCATCCCGATGCACCCTGGTCAGGCCCAGCAGTACGTCCTGAAGCCCAAATACTACCACACACACACCACGCACACCCAGACGCACGTCCAGGCCCAACCCGAGAGGCCGATCCCCCTCACCGTGGGACACAACCCCATTCATGGTGGGTACAAAGTCTCTTTTCCTCTTCAGGAATTTTGGATTTTGGATTTTGGATTTTGATTTTTAAGTCGAACATAGGCAGAGAGAGAATTTACTGCACCAGGAATGATACGCATGGGTGTTTGCATTGTTGGTGACTTTTGGTTTTTAGTTTACATCCAACGGCAGGAAAAGGTCTGTGATTCTTGTGCTATGAATCAACAGCAGTTAATCACAAGAAGCATCTTCGTTTGCGACCTTTACCGCAGAAAAGTATCTCTGGGGATCTTTAATCAAGAAGAGTAGATTCACACCACACTGGAAGGAATTACACAGCCACCAGTGCAGTTAGATAAGCAGTTAATAGAAACCTCTGTGTGCTGTGGTGCAGTATTTATACAGTATTTGACACGAGATTAACCAAGATTAATTCTTCTTCTCGCATCCCGACACGAGCGCGCGTACAGAAACAAAAGAACAGTGGACTGATCACACATTGTGCAAAACACATAAGAAAGCAAAGCGTTGTAATGGAAGTCCTGGCTTAAGCCCTGATCAGTCATAACGTGATGACATCACTGATTATCTCTTTAACGTCAGACTGCGACATCGGGCCACCAGGTGTCACATTTATTATTATTATTATTATTGTAGACTTGCCTGTGGTGAGAGGATACGACACTGTTTGACTGGAGAGCACATGCCTTTTTAAAGAGTAACTCTAAACCAAACCAGCCCGGAAAAAAAAAACGCGTGGGTTGGTTGAAAGACGTAGAAAAGACGCATTTGCATTCCGTCTAAACTACGTCAATATTTGGTATAAAAGTGAAGGAGACGTCTCTATTAAGACCTCTCTTTCTGGTGGAGAAAGTGAACCAAAGTCTTTCTCATCCATCCGTACAACTACTTTTCCTGTTCAGGACGGACCGACCAGATTTAGCCCCAAAAACCACGTGTAAATCACGTCAGGTGTTTGTTGTGAATAGACTCACTGTACATAATTCAGTTATATATTTGTGTGTCCACACATTCAGTAATATTTGTATTCAGTCACCAAATGTCACTGCAACATGTTGTTGTTTTAGCAAACTTGAGGGAAAATGTCGGATTATTTTGAAGTGGAAATCTTAGTTTTGCTCATTGACGCACACTAGAATCCCCCAGAGTCTGTTGCTGAAGCCTTTAAAGGTTTTCACCGGGGAACATTTCAGCTCATTAGTCTACTGTTGATCAGGCGTAATGATCATGGGAGGACACTACAAAGGGATCTATTGTTAATAAAAAAACAACAAAAAAACAAAAACTGTGAAACAGGGTTTTGGCACTCCACAAGTGTTTTAAGAACAAATGAAACCAAGAAGGAATTGCTACCGCCACAAAAAAAACCCAACCCACCAGGCTGTAATGAAGCTACATTTAAGAAGATCTTGTGTAGTTATCAAGTTTAATTAGGATGAAAAAGTTAAACTGCTAACAGTGAGAAATACCGGGAGTCCTGACCACACAGTCCCTGGAAGCAATCATTTGCAAATCACAGGAAAACCTTCCGCCCTCATTTATACGCGTGCACAAGCACCGAAGCCATTCCGTCTACTCCGCCGCCGCGCGCATAACGGGGAGAATCTGGAGCGAGCAGCCGGGCAGTGAAAGGAATCGCAGCTCCGGCGGTAATGGCATAAAGACTTAAGTATTGCCTTCTGCTCAAGGCTGTCGAAAATGAATTATTAGTCTCATTTTCAGGGGGTAATTTCTGACAGAGCGAGAGTGTCGGGATGGGAGGGATGGAGTTGAATAACCCCGTCGTCTGCGGAGAACCCCTCAGTTTGCTGAGACAACAAGTGCGTCTGTGGATTTGGAGCAGGGGGGGGGGGTGTTAGGGGTTTGGATTCCTGTTACCTGCCTCAGTCCCTCCTGTTGAAGACACAATTTCCCCCGTCCAAACCACAGCTGACACGGAAAGCATGAGCGGAGCCCCACACCCTGAGTTTCTCTTTTCGTAGACAAACACCCAGTGCTCGGTTCCCCTCAGCTTGTGGCATTCGCATTTGTAGGAGACGCTGTTCATGCTAACCATTTAGGAAGGTGGGGGGGGTTTGGACCAACTGTGTTTGGCGGTCGCACTCTTATACATTTGACAGAGCAACAGCCATAATTCACCAGCTCCTGGGCTGGTTATTATGGCTTGTCATAAATTCAAGGCCGAGCTCCGACATCAGACTCACCAGCATGCATTTATGAATAAGTCAATATTTTTTTTTTTTTAAGAATGTGTAGACTTCTCTCGGCGGTTGTGCCCGCTGACCACAGCTGCTTGGACCGACTCGGGGATATTAATGGGGAGGTCAGCAGACAGCCATCACCGTTGACGCATGGCTCTGTGGCACCGTGGACCCGAGCGGGCCCAAAACCTGGCCGCAGTGATCCGGCCCAGTTTCAAAATAACCCCCTCGGCTCAGTTTAATTTCAGCGAGCAGTCTGTAAATGCCAGAGAAATGGGCCGGACATCAAAAGCTGGAAAGCGAAGTGGGACACAGACACGTACAGCGAGGGAAGAGGGAAGTCCCAAGAATTTCCAGACATTCCTATACAGTGTGTTTGTTGAGGAATAAAAAAACCAAAACATGTATGGTTTAGAAGCAGATATGGTTAGTTATAGCTTAAAGAGGGCCACAAAACTTTGACTTCCAAATCATGACTGCATAAGTTAAGGACCCTTCTTTCAGGAAAAGAACTGATTCTATGTCTACAAATAAGGATCAACACTGAATCATGCAACTATTTGATATAGTCACCTTAATATTTATAAAGGTCACTTCACTATCTCACTCTGTTAAGTAGATGCACAGTTGGCCGCAGTCACAGCCCTGGGTCCGTCGGGACACATCTGGACACTGGAACTTCAGTCCACCGGTCTTCCTGAAAGTGTTCAAACCTCCTCGGGTTACAAAGGAATAAAAGTGTGAACAACTGTCTGTGTCCAGTCACACATTCCCTCTTCAGGCCTGGGACTCATCTCAGCCACTCCGTCGCTGTCGCCTCGTCGTATTTACAGAACTGCGCAACGTATCTTTCACTGTACCTTTCTTACAAAAAAACGGTGATTCTCTTGGAAACAAACGCTGCCCCGGAGGCATCCCCACAGTGTGATGCTGCCACCACCATGCGTCACAATGACGGTGGTGGGTTTTTAGTGGAGTGCTGTGTTTGGCGTTTTTCAAATATACTATGGAGTCTGATGATCAAGAAGCTGTATTTAATAGACAATATAATATTCTCCTGAGTGACCACAGAGCTGTTGTTTCCAATCTCCAAAGGATTTAATTTAAATGAAAAAAAAATTCAGCTCGCCATCCCATGTTATTGGGAAAAGGGTAGGATCAACTAGTAAATGGACTATTGATGTGATGATGGATTTATTGATTGGATTTAAAAACCAAACTCTAGGGGTTGTTCAATGACTTCATTTCTTTATATCAATCCCATGACTTATTTTTTATTAATCTTTTGTTTTTGTTTTTTTTTAGATATGCACCAGATGTTGTTTTGTCTCATGTAAATTCTCATAAAGAGCTTGTGTTATGTGTCGTGGATCCTTGTGGCGACAAAAGAAGACTGTCCTTTTTTGTTGCTGCTGTCCTTGGCAACAGCAAATACACTGAATATAATGACAATTGTGGTAAGAATCATCTGAATGTGGGAACGCTGCCGTTCAAAACATTTACAATAAAATGTTAGTGGGTTTCTTTTGGTGTCTGCTAATAACAGGCCCTGAGCTTTTATTAATGGGAATACCATGGCCTATTCTGCCCTACATGGCAGTCAACATTCTCCTTTGTGAGAGTAGCAGACACGTTTGCTCTTGGAGCACAGGAAGACCACACCTCTGTCAGTTCGGTCCCACATGACAGACGGCCTGTCAACAACTGGCTGCGGTGCCACATCTGGGAAAGTTATTCCTCGTCTTCCTCCAGCTCTTCCTGGTCTCTCGCTTTGTTCCCCAACGGGCCGCCCGCCCCGGTGGAAAGCCTCAGATGGGAATAGGAGTCTTAGTTTTACCTGTCGGCTTGGTGAGAGAGCGTCACCTGACCGAAGTAGAAGCCAGGAGAGTGTACGAAGACTTTAATCGGTCGACTCAACTGAAGAACAGATTATTTTTGTGAAGCTTTCGCACTGAACCAAAACACAAGCTGCACAGCTTTTTCCTGACGGAATGACTTTGCATGGTCTCGGACAGGGGTGGGCAATCCTGGTCCTCGAGGGCCGCAGCCCTGCACGTTTTTAGACGTCTCCTCACATCAATACAGCTGACAGCAATTAGTGGCTCCTTGTCAAGCTTCCTGCAGAGCCTCGTCATGATAACAGGTGTGTTTAAGCAGGGAAACATCTAAAACGTGCAGGACTGCGGCCCTCCAGGACCAGGATTGCCCCCCCCCCCCCCCTGGTCTAAGGAGCTGATGGGGGTCAAGGGTTATGCTGAATGGCGTCCCGTCCAACAGCCGGGATCAAACCTGTGAACTCCCGATTCCAAGGTCTCCTCTTCAACCCGTAGGCCACCACTGCTCTATGCCATTGAATAACTCCATTGGTAGAAATTATAAGCTTCACACTTATTCACTCAACAACACAACAGACTAATGGCTGTCGACAGCGTTCTATTCTGGCTTCCCCTGTGAGCATCACTCCGTATTTAAAGTGGCAGGACAGCAACAGCAACATGAAGATGAGTAATCTCATGATTTGTACTTTCTAGTGTCCGTGTTAACAAATTACTGACGTTAAGTTGTGCTAGCTGAAGGAGAGGTTGGTCCTGATGAAGGCCACTAATTGGTTACATAGTCTGTTTGACTAAACCTAGTTGAGTATTTGCGGAACCACACCTCAGTCTCTTCAGTGTCGCCGTCCATCTGAGCCGTGGTCGGGGTCATTTGCGCCTCCTCCTGTGAGGCGGCGGGGACCATCGGGGAGACAGACATGACTCCCTGACTCTGGTATTCATGCTGTCATTCCCCTCCGCCACGCTCCCTCCATCCTCACGCTCAACATTTTCTCCTCTCACGCTGATCGATGTCTGTGTTGTGTCTGCTATCTCCTCCTGACTCGTTCCATATGCTTGACACAAGCAACAGGAATCTGCTCGCAAATGTGCGGGAACTCACAAAGGGCTGGCGAAGGAGGGAGCGAGCGCTCGGCGCTCGCAGTCGGTCGTTTGCGGCGGAAGACGTGCGGCTCAGGCGCTGTTGGGACTGGCGGAGGACATGGAGCGGTCTGAACAGCCGTCTCAGCACAGTACAGGGCTGCAAGACGCATCGTCCCGCTGCACATCATGACGTGTGAGAGGGCAGAATCGATTTCACGGGGGATGAACTGCACAAGTGTTTGAACCCAGATTAAAGCAACTGTGATGCACGGATCAGCCGTAACATTATGACCACCGACAGCTGGTGTGACGTACCAATGAAACCGATTATCACTTCGCGGGTAGATATTAGACAGCAACTGCACATTTTTAAGATCAGAGGTCACGGGGAAGGAAATTACAACACATCGGGATTTGAGTGAGTTTAAAAGCCGAACAAAAAGTCAGAGCTTCTTCCGAACCGCGGTTGTTCAGGGTGTGCAGTGATCGGTAGCCATCAAAAAGGAAAGCGGCGGAATGGCAACAAGAGTCGTGGAGCGAGGCGGCGCATTGATGCATGTGGTCACATGGATTGTACTGGCTCCACTGAGCAGTTAGACTAATGAGAGATGTCAGGCTCACTCTGCTGGTGCAAATGTTGCCAGTGATTAAGGCCTCGGTACACGACAGAGCTTCAACTGACGGATACGGGCGTATTCGTTGTCGTGTAAACGGGGCCTGAGGTAAATCTGGCATATTTACAGCACCGTGTGTCTGTTCATCAATATGCACTGTTGCATTCAAATAAATTCATAAATGAAATGAGTTGCTGGTGTCGTACAAACTATCTTTCTCCTCGATGTTTTGGCAGAATAGAATCTACAGGCTGGCCTGCTTTTGTCATTCTTATTGATATTAAAGAATCTTCAAACTGTGGACGTCGATGGCACTCTCTTGCGTCACATGATACTTGATACCAGTATTGTTATCGGTACAAAAACATATAGAGAATTTACTGGCCTTGGTCTATAAATGTGTATGTATAATGTTTCTCAAGTTTTCAAACTTTGGTGATGATCAGATGACCAAATAAAACAAAACGAACAAACAAACAAAATAAACTCAACTGTTCACACCGTTCTTCACAAAAGTAAAAATAAAACAATACGATTGATAGTTTGTGCTTAATGCACGACATCAGCGATTTTTGTATCTTCGTTATGAACATAGTAGTTAGAAATTGTTTGGGAATGGACCTTCAGCAGTAAAGTTACGTTCAATCCACAACAGATGCTCTAAAATGAATGTGTCCAAAGGAATGAAGTAGATTCTTCTTGTGTGTTTTTAAAACCTTTTGTTTTCCTTTGGTTCAAGATCTGCTGCTTCAAAGAAGCAGCAGATCCCTTCCTGGGTTATGTTGCTACTCCCTTTGTTTATTGCCTTTTTTTTTTTTTTTTTTTGCAATGATCTCCCCACTGCAGGGAATTGGGCAACCCGTGTTTAGACGTCAGATCTTGGACGTCTATATATGGTACTGGCAGTGTTTTTCAAACCCAAGTCTCCTCTGGCATTCCCTCCCAACCGCCACATGGTATTGGATGCCTCCTTAATAGTTCATTTTTGCTCACATTAGCGAGTGTTTAGGTAGCCCGGGGCGTCCTACTCGGCGGCGGGGAGCATTCCTCCGGCTGCTTGGCTCGGCTCCACCAGTCTGTACTGTGGCGTGAACAGCTGACAACCACAGACAAAGCAGGGAGCGCTGGAGACAGGGGTTTGGACCTGACGCAGGATGCCAAGAACCTCCGCACAGGGACAGGATATTCTATTTAACTTGAGAGTATTGAAGAGAAAAACAATAACAACAAAAAAAAAAGTCTGACTGGTGCGATCAGGCTGTATCCAGAGACACCTTGTGAGATAGGTTGGGTGCTCTTCCTGTCAGTCAGCGCTGAGGGCCGGCCTTCGCCAGGGTGGAGGAGAAGACTTAGCAGACAGGAAGACGGGCAGATGAGTCTTACCAGCCTTGTAAAAGAGTCCACTTCTTGTTGTAGGTGTGGACTTGGCAAAAGGGGTTCCTGTGTGGTTAGGTGAAGAGGTGGGGGGAAACTGAAAGGAGTGAGACGAGGCAGGAGAGCCGGCAGAGGAGCCGAAGGTGGCACAAGTGCCGTTTGTCTGCTCTGGAAGCCTCGCGGTGCTCGTGTGCCAGTGCCCACCCCCCTTGAGACCTGTGATGAAGAGCTGGATGACATCCCAGAGTTTTGTTTGCCCTCACATTTTTTAATTCCTGCTCACATTTTAGAGGCGCCACTGGATTTAGAGAGCAGCGGAGTAGGAGGAGGATCACATTGGCAGAACGAGTCTGAAGTGCATGAATTACAGGGAGGAGACACATCAGACGCTTTTAAGAAAGTCAAGATTACATAGAGCTTTTTTTTTTTTTTTCTTTTCTTTTTTTTTTTTTACTCCTGTCATTGACTGGAGCTGGTTGATTGTGACGAGCTGAAACCTGAAAGGAAAATTAAGCCGCTTGCGATGGATCAAAGACTAACCAAAGCTCCTCCGCTTTCCCTCCTCCCGCCGCCGCCGCCGCTGCTGCTGCTGCTGCTGCTGTGCGCCGTGACTTCGCCGGCAGCCGGCAACCACACAGGGAGAATCAAGGTGGTCTTCACGCCCACCATCTGCAAGGTCACCTGCATCGGAGGCAGATGCCGCAACAACTGCGAGCGGGGAAACACCACCACCATCATCAGCGAGAACGGCCGCGCCACCGACACCCTGACGGCACCCAACTTCAGAGTAGGTGAGTGATCCACAGTTTCTTTGTTGACATTGAAGCCTTTGACTTTTTTTTTTTTTTTGGCTTTGTTCCTTCAGCGTTGGCACCAAGGTGTGAAATTACAGCTCTGCTCTACAAAATAAGTGATCCCAGATTCTCCTTGGATTTACAAAGCAATTTAACTTCGGTGCTCTGGTTGGACGGCCCTGAACTGCGTCAGACACACACACACACACACACACACACACACACACACACACACACACACACACACACACACACACACACACACACACACACACACACACACCCGCAACCGCGGAGAATAATACACTCTCAACATTGACAATGGACGAAGTTGCATTGTTTTTACGGTGACTGTCAAAATAAAACACTATGGAGGAGACATTGTTCCGATTGTCCACCTACTGAGCATGTGCAGAAGAACTAGTTACTACGACCACAGTGTGTGTGTGTGTGTGTGTGCAGTCGCAGCATCCTCCGCCGTCCTTCTAAGAAAGTTGTGTTTCCGGTGCCTCTGAGCACCGTTGCCATGTCAACGGACCGTGAGCCTTGGTGTAGTGCAGTTTCACTACCTTGGTCTTGATCTCCAGTGGAAAACCCCAAAAAAAAAAAGTTAGGCGTTTCAAAACACGTACAGGTAGTTTCAAGGTGATTTGATTGTTGTGACCCAGTTTTTGTCTCTTTGACGCCATCTTGTTTGTTTATCCACATATTTCAGATTACTCGACGAGCGTCTCGGAAGAAGCGCTTTAATGCCTAAAAAAACAATGTGTGTCTGTTGTGTAAATGACGGAGTGGCGTGAACGTCCTGCACCGGACAGGAAGCCGGGTGCCGTAGTGAGTCGGCCCCTGTGTCGACGGCACATGGTGTGGGTGTTGCTTCATGTGTTGCACAGGCCCAGTGGTCTGTGTCTGGACCTGCCTCAGCCCTTACAAGGAGCTCCTCCTCGCCGGCTCTGGCTCTGACACATGCAGAAACATGGGAAGAGCGGGACGGGCCCGAATTCCTGCGTGACTCAGCTCAACAAATTAGTTTGAGTGGAGTAACAGAAGCTCGGCGAGAGAGGGAAGCCTCAAGGTCAACCGGGGCAACTGTTCTCTCCTCTCTTCCCGGGGTGGAGCGACGAGGAAGGATGTCTGTGTTTGCTGGGAGCTGTTCAACACGTTCAACTTCAAAGTGAAGACGTGCAATGTTCCATTTGGAAGCTGTGGCCGCTGACAATTGTCTCATCCGTCAACAGGGATGTTCTTTGATTTTATCTGCGATTGCAGGTCCATTTGTTTAATAGAAAAACCTTTGCTTTGCTCAAATGTAAACGTTTCACTTGAGGTTGTTTCTGGTACAATACACTATAAACTGTTTCTCAGTTGTCTAAATCAGGGCTGAACATTTAACGGTTCTACCTTGTACAACCGTCTACATCTCCTATGAGCTCATGTGATTACTTATTCGACTTCACATCGTCTGAAGTTTAAATTTGAGAGAGACGTGGAAGTTCATGATGTATGACATTACGAGACGGCGGATTTAAGCTTGTTTGCGTTATAAATCTAATTTTGAGGATAAATGGTCGCACTAGTCGCTTTGGGAAACCCACTAGCCACCGGTTCAAATCCTACATCAGGCGGAGAGCTCATGAGCACGCTGGCAGTTTGAGGGTTCCTTAAACCAGATGTTTGCGCAATAACCTTTTTAACCCGGTGAACAACATGCTGGGGGAATGTTGCTTCAGTGCTCTTCCAAACAACAGCACCTCACATGATATCCACCATTTTCGAATATAAGAAATGATGCTGTATAGGAATGTACATTACTCAATTAAAGATCCAAAAAATATTCCATAGTTATGAAATTAATAATTAAAAATGGAGTGCGCATGCTTGTTAGCACTGTTATCATATAGTTGAATTAGTTTCTCACAAATAATGGAAAGCAAATCAGACTCGTGTTCAATGTTGATCATAAACGTAAATGTTGGATTGACTGCACTAAAAAAAGCCTTTTTATACTTCCACTTTTTATTTTAATCAGTGGTGGTGGGAAGATTCTTCCAATCTTGATATTTACCACCAAATTCTCAAGTTATTAAACATTACAGGAACGTTTCTACAATAAAGTCAGCTTCTGTTAGTTTTTCGAAGGTTTTTCTACCAATAAAGAACAAAACTATCATGTTGATTCAGTGATGACAGTGAATTGACATTCTTACTGTGACACTCATGTGTTCGTTATTCACTTTGCATATTTAATTTAACACGCTGCGTTGCAGACGTGACAAAAGTATTCTTATTCTTCAACGTAAGTAGATCTACTGATACTTTTTGTGAAAATACTCAATTGCTTGCTATAAAAGTAAAAAAAAAAAGCACAGTTTTTGAAATATTTCCTGTCCACTCACCTCTTCATCCTCTTCATCCTCCATCTCACCCGGGGGTCGTGTGTCCGAACCCCGAGCTGCTCCCAGTGGAGACTCAGACGCCCGTATGGCCGCCGTACTTTGGTTCGTGAACGTGACGGGTGGCACTTTTCAGCCGGCGAACAAAACTCCGTTTACCCTTTTTTTCCCTCCACAGTTCAGTTTGGAGAAAGTACTAAAAGGCGCAGATGTTTTGGTTCAAGTCGAAGGAGCACCTGGATCTGAATGAGGCCCCCTGCTGTGCCTGTCCAGGCTCGCTTCGGCCAGTCACGGCTTCATCATTGCTTCATTCGACGTGAGGGAAAAATCGAGTCGGAAAAAAGCGCGAACAACTTCACTTTCACTCTCACGGAGGATGCATCCAGACTTTTTTTTTTTTTCTATCACCGAACGAACAAAATATGTTGAGCAGCGCTCCAACTGGGTTCTTATACGTCAGTGCAACTGTCTGCTGCCCTGATTCGCTCCAGCTCTCTCTTTTTTTCTAAGAGTCGTTCTCTTTCCAAGGGTTATGTAATCAGCCAGTGAGTTCAACAAGTTCCAGAAAGTCAAGTTTGAAAGTGCCTGTTTTGATGCTATTGAATTTCATTTTCTTCTGGTGTCGTTCTGGCCGTTCAGTTTGGGAGAGATAAAGAACCGTGTTCAGAGTTCCGTTGGTTGAGGACACCAGTCGTCATTGAAAGACTCGGCCTTGTTTCAGGTTCTCACAAGCACCCGGAGTCTTTCCACAGCCTCCGGGGTGGGGGGGGGGGGGGGGGGGGGGCGTAGAGGACATGACAAGATCTGTAGCCTCGACACCTACTGGGACATTCCCAGGGGTGGCCTTTTTATTGTTTACATTTGTAATAACACTGAGTAATCTGAAATGACGTAACAGGATGTCTGCACGTCTTTCCAGGACGTTTGGCAGGACTTTGATGTTTGAATTTTGTTGAGTTTAGAGACTGAACAAAGTCAAAACCTCCACATTGTTGACGACTGTCTGGCTGTTGCTGCATTGATGTGTTTTCTGATTGTCCTCGTTTAGTTTTTCCACCAGATCTTTGCTTTTTTTTGGGGGGGGGGGACAGAATCTTGGCTCTTTTTCTTTGAGTTTATGAAAATTAGATTTGAATAATTTTATAGCAGAAAGAATCTTTAAGTCTGGTTCTGCTGGTTACTTCCTTGTAAAACTGACTTTTTCATTTCTTCTGTCGTCTATGTGTGTTTTTTTAGGAATTGCTCTTTGTTTTTCTGAAGTCATCGATATTTCAGTTGGCACTATATCAATACCATTTAATTGGACGTTATATTAACTTGCCATGTCAATACTGCGTTCTGCCTCATATTGTCATGTTCCTGTCAACACACAACCCTGCCGATGTCTCTGAATCAATTATTCTCCATCCTACTATTAATATTGAAACTTCCCAACCAGCAGCAAGAGAATTCCCTTATCTCTTACGTTGTTCTCCTTGTATGCCGCCGGTTCAACTAATACCTGTTGTGGGAATCGAACTGAATCCGCCAAGGGCATCGAATATCCACCAATCATTCATCGCTTCACGTCACAACATCCACTGTTTGACAGTCAGCAGGAGCTTGAGAGCTGCTTTTCTCTGGCGGGGGTCAGCGGGTTTCCTTCTCGTTTGCCTTGAACCATCTTTTCTTTTCTTTTCTTTTTTTCTAGCAGATGTTGGGGACAGTGCAGTTCGCCAGCAGTCGGCAGGTAAAAACTGCCTGAGCTGTTAATGATAGTTTGGTGACAGTTGAAAAATATTCAAAGAATGGCTTGAAAGCACGCTGGAGGGTTTCTTTCTTTCTTTTCAAATGGACGGATTCACTGGCTTCCATGCAGATCCCATTTGGCTGCAGGGGCCTCTTGAGAGGGAGGATTTAAATGGTGTTTTTCCAGCTCTTCTGGCATATTTCCTCCCAGGTGAACGCCGCCGCTCGCCAAGCGCCGAGAGCTTTCTGGCTCTCTCTCTCTCTCTCTCCCCGGCCCCTTTTATTAAGGACGCTGGGAGCTGCCAGCTCATTTACTGCAGACCAGACAAGATCAGATCATTTACAGTTGGATTAAGAAGCAAAACAAAGTTTAGAAGAGACAACCTGTGAAGGGAGGCGGGTGGGGGGGGGGGGGGGGGGTCATGGTGGAGGTTTAAAGGAGAAAGACAGGTGCAGTGGTATTTAGAAGAAGTTTGTGATTCTTCCTGCAGATGACTTTAAATTTTTATACAACCACTTCGGCAAATACAGAACAAAATGTGCTTTTTGGACAGTTATTTATGTATTTATTTTAGCCTGTCACGCTCAGCGCATCAGAAAATTTGAATGGGAAGTAACCAGGTGAGGCATTTCTGTACAAACCTTTTCCCAGTTCCAGCAAAACTGGACACAAAGACCCTGATTTACCGACGCCCTCTGTGGAGTGGAGACAGTCGTAGCTCAGGGAAACAGATGGACGTCCTGTGTAAATAGGACAATTCAAATGAGGGTTTTGTGTACATTATTGCTTTGCATGGAATCCGTCGCTTCCCACCGTGCTGCACATGTGACCCCATCAGCCTTCTCTGTGGTGAGACTAATAATGAGTATTCTTTAAGTATTGTAAAGGTAAGCTGCTACAAAGCTGATGCATTTGAGGCCCTGAACAGGCATCGACTTTTCTCGTTGTCTGTATGCTTCTAATCCAGCTGTATTGTTGCTGCTTCTTCCTGATTTTTTTTTTTTTTTTTCTCTGCTGACACGCCAAAGCCCATTTTGTGTTTCACCATAAATCTTATTTTTTTCCCCCCCATTAACAATGAAGTACATCAATCACGCAGCCGAGAATCCTCTCCCCTCTGACAAAATACTTAACGTCAGAAGGTGAATGGTGTCCACATGCTTGAAGCCACTCAGGTTGAGATCTCCGCATTCCATTTTCAAAGGAGCTACTTTAAATAATCCCTGTGTGAGCCGGGCCCTTCACCAACACTGCCCGCAGGACGCGAGCGCTCAGTCTGGACACAGGCTATTTTGCAAGAGAAGATAATTCCTGGTTACTATTATGCTGGTCGTCTTTTTAATAATAGCCTCATACTCACCGGCTTTGCTGCAAAATACACAGGACACTGCACTCCAGAAGCCGTTCAGGCCAGGAAGAAATGATTGGGATCAGTGACTCTGGAACGAATCTGCTTCCTTGAACTGACATGCTCTAGATTCATAGCTTAACATGTAAAGTTATACATTTCTCCTGGGGAATAGGCTTGAGCTAATAATGTCCAGTTCTGCCGGGCCACAGTAATGTGCACGAGCACAACTGAATGTCCTGATCACCTCATGACCGGGCGTTCTGCAGAGCTTCACGATGTGACGATCACCTCATGTTCAGACCTTCTGCAGAGCTTCACGATGTGATGATCACCTGATGTTAGGACCTTCTGCAGAGCTTCACGATGTGACGATCACGTCATGTTCAGACCTTCTGCAGAGCTTCACGATGTGATGATCACCTGATGTTCAGACCTTCTGCAGAGCTTCACGATGTCATGATCACCTCATGTTCGGGCCTTCTGCAGAGCTTCACGATGTCACTATCACATCATGTTCGGGCCTTCTGGAGAGCTTCACGATGTCACGATCACCTCATGTTCGGGCCTTCTGCAGAGCTTCACGATGTGACGATCACCTCATGTTCAGACCTTCTGCAGAGCTTCACGATGTCACGATCACCTCATGTTCGGGCCTTCTGCAGAGCTTCACGATGTCACGATCACATCATGTTCGGGCCTTCTCCAGAGCTTCACGATGTGACAATCACCTCATGTTCGGGCCTTCTCCAGAGCTTCACGATGTGACAATCACCTCATGTTCAGACCTTCTGCAGAGCTTCACGATGTGACGATCACCTCATGTTTGGACCTTCTGCAGAGCTTCACGATGCCACTTTCATTAAACCTGATGTCTGTGAGGCTTGGAGAAGTCTAAAGGCTCCTAAACACGTGAGTCTGATCGTTCCTATAGGTTTATATGCTGCCACACATGGATTTCATGAACTTTGCTCGGGCTGCATGATGTCACTATGGACTGAATCGGAGGTGATAACTTCTACAATGTGCTTCAGGTCAAAAAAAAATAAAACAATCGTGGGAGTTGTTGCTCTTTCAGCAATAGATTGCAGGAAAAAGGCTCAGGATAGAAGTCGGACAAAGAATGCGGACGTGGTCCAGCACATTCATGGTTATCTATAAACTATTATTTTACTGCAGTACCGGTGTCACTTCCGCCACTGTCCCACCGTGCAGTCTCTGCCGGGAGGGGGCGGGACGGGTTTTCCTGCATCCCCTTTGACAAAACTTGTGGTTGGTACCGAAAGAACCGAAACCAATGGTTATGATGTTTCGTCACCTCTCCGTTGAGGTACCGAGCACGACGGAGCACTTTTTCACCGGTTGTACCGTACTGCCTTCAAGGTGCGTCATTTACATAACGCCTGAGTGACGGAGGCTGTGGAGGAACACAAACCGTCACCCATCGGGATTTCAGCTCCACCTTCTGAGGCCACAGGTCAACTGAATGTCACCTGATGGCGTCAAAACTATTTTATTTTAAACACCGTCGGTGTCTTCACATTGAAGTTCACCATGAATATCCTAACCATGGGAGGAGTCTCGAAAAATTAAGAAAAAAAAAAAAATCCCCCAAAATACGTGGAATTTACAATCCGCCTTCTAATGGCAAACATGTTTGTTTGTCAGATTGCAATTTATCCAAGGATGTTCTCAACTAAAAACAGCTTAAAATGCGAACCACAGGACTCAGCCACATGGACAGAAAACAACCTTTTTTGGTCTTCTTTTTTTTTTGTGTGTGTGTGTTTACGAGTGTGGGGCCCTGCATTCACATGATGTCTCCTTCAGACTGTGACGTAGTTCAAGCTAATTATTAACAGATGTTTCTAAAAGTGGCAAAAACACAGATCTACAGACTGTTGTGTTGATTACGGCAAGTCCTTTTCCTGTGTGTGTGTGTGTGTGTGTGTGTGTGTGTGTGTGTGTGTGTGTGTGTGTGTGTGCGTGCGTGCGTGCGTGCGTGCGTGCGTGCGTGCGTGCGTGCGTGCGTGCGTGCGTGCGTGCGTGCGTGCGTGCGTGCGTGCGTGCGTGCGTGCGTGCGTGCGTGCGTGCGTGTGTACGTGCGTGCGCAAATATCCCTTTAAAGATGGATTCGTTTCTGTTTTGCCCTGGAATGTTCTTTAGTTTTTGCATGAGGCCTCGTCTATTCTAATTTTTTCTTTTTCCTCATAAACATTTGTCTTTACCGTTAAAGATTCAACAGGAAGGAAATCCTGGTTCCCTTCCTGCCATATGTCCTTTTTCGTGTGTGTAAAAGCACCAATTCACTTCTAGCCTGGTATCTAATGAGGTGCCACTATTTTTTCTTATTATTCTTGTTCTTATTCTTTTTATTCACATCATGCATCATAAGCAGTGTCAAATAAATGTTTTAGATTTGACATATTTTTTTGTACAGATATTGACACGGTATAGTTAAAATGTAGAGAAGTAGAGAGGAGAGGATGTCCTCGTCCCCGACTATAAGCCGGTTGCAGCGCCTTAGTAAAGCCAAGCAGAGCAACCAATTTCTTTCAAATCCAGTCACCACCTGCAACTGAGTTCATTGCTTCTTTTTTTTTGGAGTATGGATTTGCCCGGAGATATTAAAGAGCCACGACTCCGGACTGTGTGAATAATAAACTGTTTCTGTGAGACGACACTCCTGCGTGAACCTTTAAGGCACATTACCCAGAGTCAACTGACCTTTCCGGTCCTCATGTCCGGAGTATGCGATGAATATACCACCGCCACGTGCATAAATGTTCACTTCCACAGATGCTTTTCCGTTGCCTCAACATAGCAATGTATAACCAATAAGACTGACCACAAGTCATTTTAAGACCTACACACCCATGGGTGCACAGATGTTTGCAAGGACTTTTGCTGTTGAGGCACTTTGGCCACCAGGCAGGGAAATAGTAACTGTGAGTTTCAAACCAGCAAAGCCACTCTCTCTGCATGTTATATCGTACCAGGGCTCATTACAGATCGATAACGAGTCTCACTCACTCACTATCAAACTAATTCAGCCATTGAGAAGGCTTCAGAGTTGGACAAACTCCTGGACAATCGTGCAAAGGTTGTATTGTGACTTTGTCTCTTCTTGCAAGAATAATGTAATAAAATTGTCTTAAACTTGTCTTATTAAACTTGTCTGATTCCTTGAGTTTTCTTTTTTTTTTTTTAACTAGGAAAATTCTCCTGACACATTTGTTTCCTCTGTTTTCCTTCTCAGTGGTGTGTCACCTCCCCTGTATGAATGGCGGCAAATGCAGCGCCAGGGACAAGTGTCAGTGTCCTCCTAACTTCACCGGGAAGTTCTGCCAAATGCCGGTTCAGGACGGACGCCAGCAGCAGCAGCAGCAGCAGCAGCAGCTGCATCATCATCAGCAGCAGCAGCAGCAGTTGCAGTTGCAGCAGCAGCAGCAGCAGCAGCAGCAGCAGCTGCAGCAGACAATAGGAGGCTACAGCCAGACTCAAGTCCACTCCACGCACACCCTGCCTCTCACCTACAGCAATGGCCAGATCCCCGGTGAGCACAAAACAACTGTGAGCCTTCACTGATGTTGATGGAAAAATATGGGTGGAAACACTTAAGGAATGACACTTTCCTGATGCTTATCGCCTTAACTTCCTCCTCCAAAACGATGAAGGTTTTATCCCTTTTCATCGCAGGTCGTGAATTGCCCTGTGCATGGAGGACCGTGGAAATTGCACGTCTATAATGTGTAATGGTGCAGCTCTGAGGCAGTCATGTCGAAAAGAGTTAATTCACCGTAAATGGGCTGAAACATAATATGTAAACACTTCCACGGTGAGGGAGAGACAAACGGTTTCCGACACTGTTTACTCGTTGGTAACCAGGGACAAAAAAAACACAACAAGACTTCCCATAAACTCTGTCAGGCTCATTTTAAAGTTCCTTGTATTTAACAATCGCTATTTTCATTTTTTCTGGTTTTGGAAACAGTCATAAAAAGGGCTCCTTTTAATTGTAATTAAATGTAATTCAAAGTGTTTCCCGTACGCACACAACACAGGATCTATAAAACACCCTGCTGCTGTTGGACTGCAGCTGTCACTGAGTCCAGTTTTCACTTTAGAGTTATTTTGAGGGAAGTATCAACAATATCAACACAAACCTAAACAATAAGAACAATAAGCATACACTTCCTACCAGATTGCATCATGTCATCTATGAACTGAATTTTAGCTTTGTGTATTTTGGGACATTTTCATCCCAAATGTTGTTTCCATCTCTCCCATTTCCCCCAGCGATACATTTTTTTCCCTCTCATTACAATGAGAAGTTAAATTGACAAACTTTATTTATAATGTTCCTCGACGGATTACCACAATTAAAAAGGAACTAAATGCAGATACGAATATTTAAAATGATCAGTAACACTGTCAGTCGTGAGCTAAAATGCACATTGAGTTTCATCACAGTGTGTCTATATATAAGCTTGATTATATCCTACAGCAAAAGAATGTAAACAAGCAGCGAAATGAAAATGACCATCATTGAGAGGTTTGGTGTTGCATGTGTGTTTTTGGGTTAATTATAAATGTAGTTTCAGTTGTTTTCACAGGCAAGCCTGTGTAACACAAGCTGACATCTTTATTTAAAGAGGAGAAGTCATGGGCAATTTCATTATACATTGTATAAAGACAACAAAAACTATTTTGTTTCTGATATAGTAAATATTCCTAGCGTGAGATCAAGGCACATCCTGTAAGGATTAATATTGAAGAAACCTCCTGACCAACCAATACAGACCCCTCAATAATTAAAGTCTGAAGAGAGAAAACATACTGACAAATTCACAGTTGATTACTTTAGCAGATAGGCGCCTCAGTAGCATGTGAACGAACAATTTGCAGCCACGATGGCCTGGCAGCGTGCGCTCGCACACTGCCGTTGGTTGAATCCCACCCTCATAACCAGAATTTGTCCGGAATAAGCCAGCGCGGTCGCGTCGGTCACTCTCCCCGCTAACAGCACGCCCAATCCGATTCCCACAAGTGATCAGCGGACTGCTGGCAGGTCAGAGGCCCCAGAAGCTCAGAACATAAGCCGACGGCTGCTGTTTGGCTCTGGTAAATAAGATTTGGTCTTTTTTTTTTCATGGCACAATCCACATAGTGAAAGACCTGCTGCTCGTCGCGCAGTCGCATGTTACATATGAATGTTCCTCACTTATTAGGGTAATCTTACAACAATGTAAGTTTTAATTCCAAAAGATCAAGTGAATTCAGGTCTGATTGTTATTAAATGTATATTATACAGCTTTTAAAGTTCACAGTTGTCCAAGGTCTAACAACCCTGTATTCAAAGTGTATTTCAGCCAGTCTAAAAGCTCCTGTAGTGACAACAGGCTGTTTCTGTGTCTGTACCTTTAAATCTCAATGAGCTGTGTCTGTCCACGACGACCGAGGAGAAAACAATGGCGTCCGCTTGTAATTTTGGAGGGCAGAGCTCGTCTACTTGTGGGAGGGTCAAAGGAGGTATTTACTACCAGAGGGAGTGGTCAGTTCCCTGCATGACATCATGAAGGGAACAGTTCTGAATGGTCTGTATGAGCACACGTTTTGCTACAAGGTGGAGCAAGCAAGCGAGGGAGACGACAGACTTTTACTCACTCACACAAAGGCTATGAGGACACATCTTACTGTCAGAAAACCTTTAAAAAAGTCAATTTAGCATAATATGGGACTATAAATACATTTTGGGGCTGATTTGTAAAAAAAAAAACCAAAAGTGTTAAAGTCCGTCGCTGGAGGCTGCCATATGAATTGCTCCCATCTACTATACATTATTTTACAAAAATGTAGTGTTACTATCTTTGATCAGAGATTAATTAGATGAATTAATCAGAAATGATCTGCCGTCACTGCCGAATTAACTCGCCGCCAGCGAACCGAGTGGTGGGCGACGCCATCGCCAGCAGGACTTTGAAGGTCTTTCAACCGCTATTGACACAAGAGACAACAAAACTTTTCATTTTCAGTTTCAACTTTTAAAGCACCTTGTGACTCATGTCTCTGCCATTTAAAAGTGCCATTTAAATAAAGGTCTGTTCTGTTCTGTTCTGTTGTGTTCTATTCTATTCTATTCTATTCTATTCTATTCTATTCTATTCTGTTCTGTTCTGTTCTATTCTTTTCTTTTCTATTCTATTCTATTCTATTCTATTCTATTCTATTCTGTTCTGTTCTGTTCTGTTCTGTTCTGTTCTGTTCTGTTCTGTTCTGTTCTGTTCTATTCTATTCTATTCTATTCTATTCTATTCTATTCTATTCTATTCTATTCTATTCTATTCTATTCTATTCTATTCTATTCTATTCTATTCTATTCTATTCTATTCTAGTCTAGTCTAGTCTAGTCTAGTCTAGTCTAGTCTAGTCTAGTCTAGTCTAGTCTGTTGCGTTGCGTGACGTCCCGTCCCGTCCCGTCCCGTCCAGTCCAGTCCAGTCCAGTCCAGTCCAGTCCAGTCCAGTCCAGTCCAGTCTAGTCTAGTCTAGTCTAGTCTAGTCCGTTGCGTTGCGTTGCGTTGCGTGACGTGACGTGACGTGACGTGACGTGACGTGACGTGACGTGACGTGACGTACCGTCCCGTCCCGTCCCGTCCCGTCCCGTCCCGTCCCATTCCATTCCATTCCATTCCATTCTATTCTAGTCTAGTCTAGTCTAGTCTAGTCTAGTCTAGTCTGTTGCGTTGCGTGACGTCCCGTCCCGTCTCGTCCCGTCCCGTCCCATTCCAGTCCATTCCAGTCCAGTCCAGTCCAGTCCATTCCAGTCCAGTCCAGTCCAGTCCAGTCCAGTCTAGTCTAGTCTAGTCTAGTCTAGTCCGTTGCGTTGCGTTGCGTTGCGTTGCGTTGCGTTGCGTGACGTGACGTGACGTACCGTCCCGTCCCGTCCCGTCCCATTCCATTCCATTCCATTCCATTCTATTCTATTCTATTCTATTCCATCCTGTATCTTTACAGGCATCTCAAGCCGTCCCAGGACCTTTATTTAAAACAGCTCTGACTGCGCTGCTCTTCCCCCGTGTCACTGCAGGCTACAGCTCCGGCGTCGTCAACATCCACATCAAACACCCGCCGGAGGCGTCCGTCCAGGTCCACCAGGTGTCCCAGCTGGACAACTACCACAACAACAACGGGCACCAGCACAAGGGGCCCCAGACGGGCTCGTCCTCCTCCACCAGCTACACCTACCACCACACGGAGAGCAGCCAGAAGATCCAGCACCACGGCTACAACGTGCTCTACCCCGGCCAGCACGCCTACCAGCTCCCGCAGCGGCAGCCCGTCGCCTCCAAGAACACGCTGGGCCGCTGCTTCCAGGAGACGGTGGGGAGTCAGGTACCGCTCACCGGCCGGCTCCGTCCACACATTATATACAGCACACCTGCTTTTTACCAGTCGGGTTGGGTTTAACTGCAAATCTGGTCACCTTGCACATGTTACTTTGATAAATAAACCAAATGAATCAATCTTTTTCCTTTTATTATGAATTAATATGTTGAATTTATGATCATATTCCCCTAATAGACAGGGTGAGGTGTAGGGTTGCAGGATTTTGAGCTCTACAGCACAAAGTAGTGTGACACGCTTGCATGAAGTGTGTTTTTTTATGTTCTGTTATGTTACATTGGCTGTTATTGACCATTGACCCGACCGTAACGCTACCTGCTTTGATTTTCTTTCAAGAACATCAGTGTGCGGTTTTCCATACAGCTTCCTGACTGAACATTGGGTTTAAATGTAATTGTAATGTAAAGTCATTCCTTAACATGAAAAAAAAAAAAAAGGTCTGAGCTTAGAGACAGCTGGAACACACAAACAGGCCCAGACGTTGTTTTGCATGGCAGAAGAAGAGAGAAGAGCGATGAAACTAATGTCCTGTCCCGTTTGTTTTCAACGTCTGGTGGTGAATCGTCTCCACGTGGCAGTGTGGGAAGGCTCTGCCGGGTCTCACCAAGCAGGAGCAGTGCTGTAACACCGTCGGGACGTCCTGGGGCTTCCACAAATGCCAACAGTGTCCCAAGAAACCATGTAAGTCCAGCTCCTGTTTCCACACATCCGAAGGGTTTTTTTTTTTTTTTTTGCAACCTTGGAACCTCTTAAGCTCCACAATTCAATCTTTCTCAGGCGTCTTGTAATAAAATTGCACCAAAATCCTGTTGATGTTTAGCAATTTAGTTCTGGAGACGTTAAAAGCTCGGCCATGAATCAACTTCCTTTGCCTTTGTTGTGACTATTTTCTTTCTTTTCCCCGACACAAAATCATCACAGCCTTGTGGAAAGTCATTAATTAATTTTACCTGCTCAGAACTTTTTGTCACCAAAGTAGCGTTTGCTAAAATCTCGGGACTTAATGTGAGTGACCACAGAGCAACAGAAGCTCTTTCCCAGCGACTGCAAGTCAAGTTCCAATCATAACACGATGAAAGACAGTCCAGGCGGTTCTTACCTGGCTGTTTCCATCAAACCACCACGCTTCAGGTGATCTCAGGTAAGGAAACATGTGATTAAAACCGGCAGCCTCAGAGATGTTCAAGCTGCTCTCTATTACATCGCTGGTGAAACGAAAAAGAAAACTTCACTGCTTCAGGGCTCGTCTTAAACGATCATTTCTCGCTAAACTGATAAGAGTGTGCGTTTTCCTCACGACCCGGCATGGATCAACATCAGGTGTTCACTGACAGCTGACTTTCACCGTCACACTTATTTCCCCAGAGGAAGAGCACAAAGTGCCATGTTGGTGTGTGACGCCGGCCCTTAATTACACAGCTTGTTACTCAGCAAAACCGAGTGTTTGTGAGAGACGTGTGTGATTTTCCCTTTTCTCTGATCAGAACTCAACTTCTTCACCCGTTTGAGCGACAACAGTTGTTTTCTACTCCTAATTTATCACGGTTACCGATCCACCGTCCCTTCTTCTTCTCACTACGCCGATTCACGCCGAACTTTGGTTTGCAACCTGGTTCTTCCCCCCCGTTTTTTGTTCCGAACACGATCTGATGTCCACTGGACCAGTGTTTTTCAACCTTTTTTGAGCCAAGGCACACTTTTTTGTTTGGAATAAGCTCGAGGCACACCACCACCCGAAAATGTTAAAATGTGAAACTCTGTAGCCTCTATTAACAATATAAAGTCATTCTCATCAAGGCTTTATCAACAGGAATCAAATAAATACAGAAAAAAAAGTGTTTCCCAATTTTTTATTTTAATTGTGACTCCCTCAGTGTGAAACCTGGACCTGATGGATGAAGAGCTGAGATCCTGGTTCACATTCTTCCTTTTCAAAAACTTCTCCATCACTGTCACTGACACAGTACTTTGATACAAGATGGTAGCAGGAGGTGGCGATTAACCAGACCGACGTCTGTCAGTTTCGATTTCACCGGCAAAGTTATGTGCTGCCATCTATTGGCGAAGAGTATTTATACATGATTACTCTGCAACGCACTGCTCTCACAGCTGACAGCAGCTGAGAGCAAATGATTTTTAGACAAAAAATGTGAACTTGGATAATTTCCCACGTCACACCTGACTAGATCTCGCGGAAACACCAGTGTGCCGCGGCACAGCGGTTGAAAAACACTGTCTTAGGGAGCCGTTTGCATTGAGACTACTGTACAGTACCGGGAGCTTTCAGCTTCCATCCTTCTACAAACACAGACTGAGCCTCATTATTCCCACGCAGGGTTCCAGTGTTCAGTGGGAGTCACATTAGGCGGGGGGGTGGGAGGGTTTACAGTGTAGTGTGAAGTTGTCCATTGTGCTACGGGGACACCGGTAGCTGGTAAATGAATTGGCTTTACCGGTGGAACAAACGTGGCCTTGTTTGTCAAATATGCATCAATCTACTTGCAGGTATTTGGGTACCAGCTGGTTCCTTTGTGCAGCTTTACAGAAGGAGTTAGGCTCCGACCTGCCGCTCCCGGCTCGAACAGTCCGGGCTGTAGTGAGCTGCTGTTCCTGCCGGAGGACCGCTGAGCCTCACAGCCTTCGGCTCCGACCCTCACTGTCACTCATTCTTCTGCCGTCCACAAACCCATTCAGCACTTCATTTCACTTCTTTCGACAGATTGTTTTTTGGGGTTTTTTTTAACAACCAGGCCGGAGTTAGTATGACATTCACTCCTATTATTTCAGTTACAATATTGAAAAAGTGACGATCCATTAACCTTTGCCTTTGACTGTGACTTATTTAATTTACTTCCTGCCGTGTCTTGAGCTCATTTCCACAGATAAGACTGTGAAATGATTGGATCTTCTTTCTTCTTGAGACAGATGGAATTATTAGATAGAGCTTTAATTAAAAAAATAATTAAAAAAATCAACTTTCAAGTCTATCATGTGGACTCCCATTACATTTTTAATGAATTCTTTTGTATGTTGATAAGATGTGTAAAGTAGGTTTAACAATTTTTTATGGCTTAAAATACATGTAGATATTTTAATCAAGACATGACCTTCCTAATGACCCGAATACAGAGATGACACAAAAACCACGTTCTTTTTAGTTATTTTAACTGGTCATGTGACTTAAAATACAAAGTGACACATGCTCTCTGTGGCCACTAGATGTCTCTGTATGTCCACAGAATGCTGCTACAGTACCATAGAATAATCTGCCGAACACATGATGCATTCTGTGATTTATAATATTGATTATGTTGAGTTTCAACAGATTGAAATTCACTTTGACTGCATGGCATATACGTAGAATATTGTCGCACATTTGCTCGTCATACAAAGACATTGTTGCTATTGGATACCGGCCATGGGCCACAACCACATTGGTTGTTTGATCCTTCAGGGTTTTATTCTTTAGTAAGACACAAAGGACACAATTCTCTCACGAGTAGAAGTGGACAACTTCGCGATACTGAGATGAAAATCAAACGGGTGTGAAATTTTACCCACTTTTAATGAGACGCAAAGTATTTCTGGATTATTTTTAAAAAACAACCTCTCAGATGGCAGGAGGAATCTCTCAGCATGAGGAAACATGGGAATTCAGAAACCTAAAGATCCTGACGTATGTGTATCTGTTCCACATGGATCACGTCTGGATTAATGGAGTAAAAACTGTCTCTCCCCCTTCCCTCTCTCCGTCCTCGTCCTCGCCAGCCATCCCTCTGATCGACTGTCCTCAGGGCTACAAGAGGATCAACGCTTCCCATTGTCTCGGTAAGTCATTCTGCTGGTTCTTATCCTCCCACGTGGGTTTGCAGGTTCCCGACAACCGTTACAGATTCTAACAAACTGTCCCCAGAGGACGAATCCCTTCCACTTGACTCAAATCCTGCCTGAGACATTCGACCTGGTGTCCTGGTTTAAAAGCTTTACACACTCTCTACACGAGTTGGCAGCTTTTTGTTTTTCTTTTAACACTGATCTTACGGGACTTTTTTTTTTAAGATATATATTTTGTTCGGTGGTGTTTTATTAGACTTTTTGGTGTGGGAAAGTTTTCACAGCACACAATGTGAGTGCTGAAGAGTTTCCCACCAATTGGTGTGAATCATTTGGGATGTGCTCAGTTGTGAAGGCTGTGGTTACTTCTGTTAGAAGACGAGACGATGATAGAAACATTCGGCAAGATGTGCTGAATAACGAATGATGCTCTCTCTATTTGACTGTTAATTCAGTGCCGTGTTACAGGTGACGAGTTCACCACAGCGTTGACAAAATGTAGATATGAACCATCCGTTTCGGCATAAATGCTTTGATTTATCATCAAATCGCTTCAAAGAGAAACTCAATTCTATCATGCTCTGCGTGTTTTCACTTTGATTAATGATGTTGATTAAAGTTTTCTTTTAATTCTGTGTATAACATATATTGCAAATGAGAGGGCAGTGCGTTTGACTTGAATTTAATAATATTAAATGATAATAAGAGTTGCATCGTTCTTCTCTACATGGCGAATCTAGAAGATCTATGGATCCTACTTTATTACCAAATAATGTGTATTAAATGTCAGTGACATGTTTCAGGTTAGAAGCAGTAAAGTCAGACATTGACTGATCTCCTGGATCCAGAGGTGGAAACTTAACAAATTGCTTTTACTCTTTGCATTTGTTACATTTACATTTAATTAAGTTGCTTTAGTTGAATAGTTTTGGTTTTTTTTCCCAATTAGAATTTTAATATTTTCCTTCAGATATATCCATAACCTATGAACATGAACACATACACACTCATTTGGAACATGGTTGGCTCTCACGAATATCGGAACGCTTCTTGATCCTTTGGATTGTGCGTCTGACGTGCAGAAGTTTAGTTTTGTACTTAAAACTGTTCCTGCGTGAGATCAGCAAACGGAGGCAGCCGGCCGTCTTGCAGACTCGCTTCTGTCGGTGCCGCACTCCAGTTTTCCAAAAAGCTTGCGAGACGAGAACATTTTCCTGGACTTTGGTGAGAGGATAACATGTAGAGCCTCGCGCTGTCAACAGCCCGGTGAAACATAGCGGCTGAACGGCCTGAACTCCCCCTCACCTCGGGGCTGGATGTCGCCGCGGGATACAGACGTGAGTCACAGTCTGTAATCGGGGCCAAGTCTCTTCTCACTGACGGACTCAGACTTTCTCAAAGTCAACGCTTCGGCATCAAAACATCACCGAGACAAAAAAAAAAAAAAATCTCTCCTGCCACATTTGACATTTTGCTGTAACTCCACTCTGAGATTATGTCTGTGGGGGACTATTGAATGGACTCAGGTGACATTTGCTTCACTCCTTTTCATCCCTGTAACGGTGGATTGAAGGACTTTAGTAATCCGATAGCATTTATTCAGCATTTAACTCGTGCTGGCGTCAGTTTCTTTGTCCAACGTGCCGTATGGATTTATGACGACACACCTTGGGAACCTGTTCATAAAACTAGAAGTGACATTTTAACAGGATGGTGAAGAAAAATGTACTACGAACACCCGAGGCTCACTTGGATAGAATTTCTGGCTTTAAGAAGCGACATGTTCCAGGTAGCCAGTTAACGTTAAAGTTCCAGTTAACGTCCTGGGACAGACAGGCTTGTGCAGGTGGGAAAACTAAAACAGCAAACTTTCCCTGAACAAAAAAAAGTTCTGGGAAATGTTGGCAAACGATCTGAAAAACAAAGCAAACGGTGCTGGCCTGCAGAAACTTTCCCACTTTACCAGTTTACAAAACAGCGACGGACTGAACACGCCATTGCTTTTGCATTTTTTTTTTTGTGTACGAAGGTTTTCCAATCTAGGTGTTGAAAACAGTCGCTGAAAACAGTGTCTCTCTTCATTGTTTTGACACATTTTTTTTTCTTCTATAATGTGATCCACATGATGGTGTAGTAGATGTACACTTTATTGGAGAATCATTATATTAGTCAAAGTAAGCAGCACAAACACAGTGGACCTCCGTCATTGTTGCACAATTTGTTGTATATGTGCAGAAATATTAACTCCGACTGTGCAGCTTCAGATAAGTTCAGGTTTCAGTGGCTCCACACACCATTGTAAACAAACACACAAAATGCAAGAAGCCTTGTAAATGGGACCTTGGAAGTCGTATCCAGCGGTAACAGCAGATAATCCATGAACCTGTGTAAAATTTTGTAAAAACTACTTGCATTGACTCGCGATGCAGTGAAATCGGCTTTCCTTCTTGTTGTGAGGCAGAACAGCGAAAGACTTCTGTCATCATGTCTTTTTTTTTTTTAAGAATCACCCAAAAGATGAAAACAGTTGAATTGAGTTCCTGCTATGGCTTGTAGTTCATTCGTCTTCTTCACACGTGGGAAGGCAAAACAATTGGAAACAATCTTAAGCGTCAAACTAGTCGACATTTCATTATAGACCAACATTATTTTAATGAAGCCAGGGTGGAAGGATTAAATCCTGCTGGGAACAGGCATCCTCTTGACCCAGAGACCCGCCGCAAAGAATAAATGAGACAAAACGGGACATTGTGTCCTTCTGTTGTCTTTTTTTTCTCAAAGACTGTATTAGAAATGTCTGATTTGAGCTGTTAAGTGTAGATTTATTCATAAAACTCCACAACTTATTGTGTTCTTGATTTTTTTTTCTTTTTTTTTTTTTTCCCACTCCACAGATTTGGATGAGTGTCAGCTGCAAGGCGTCTGTCCCAACGGGAACTGTGTGAACACGGTGGGCAGCTTCAGGTGCATTTGTAAACATGGCTACGTTCCCAACCCGACGTTCACCACCTGTGTCTGTAAGTCCTCCGCTCACACTCTCTGATACAGTTTTTTTTTTTTCATTACTTTCTCCTTTCTCATTTAAACCGAGATCGCCCCCCAGTGTGAGTCAGACAACAGGTCTGCTTTACAGTCGCATGCTGACGTGCAAATCTTCCCTCAATGTGATATTTCTCTCCCTTTGTCACGGGAAATCATTGGAATTAAAGTAAACCCGTGCTTGTTTCCTTCTTGCAAGGTGCTGCTCAAGTGGTTCTGACCACATGCATATTTCAATGCATTGCATGAATGACGGCATGGTTTTCATTGTATAATTGGATTCAAGCATGTAAACGCTCATTAGGTTAACATAAACTCGATGAACATGTTTTTTTTTTTTTTTAATGGAGGAAGGGTGGACCCAATTCTGTGCTTTTCATTGACAAAGTATTTGATTCTTAAAATGTTTTGACCTTTAAAAGCTATTAGCAGAAAACTGAAGATTAGATATTGTAGTCAGGGAGCTAATCAGTTAACTTGGGTCTGTCCACTCTCACAAATCAAACAATGTCTCTGTGTTAAGTTCAGTGGGACAGACGGCAAAATAAATATAAAAATAGAATAAATAGCAAACACAACACCCTTGAGGTCAAATTGCCCTAAAAATGTAACAGCAATTCACAAGAGTTGGACTCAATATCGTCACCTTACGCATAAAAGTTGCATTAGTCAAAGGTCACAAATAGCAGCTTTGATAAAAAGCAGGAAATCCTTGCTGTGGTTTTTTTTTTTTTTTTTTTTTTTTGGGGGGACAGATGATCCAGTTGAGCGACTGAGTGAGGTCAATAAGAAATATTCTCACAGGGTCAGCAACAATATTACAAACAATTTTCTGATATTGTGCCGGGTTTTTGACTGATAGCAGGTTCTCAGATTGTCTCTATGTTTGAAAAAAAAAGGTGAAAAATGTGTTTAAGCTACTTTTATAAAAGAAACAATTTTTTTTTTCAAATTTTAACACATTGAATTTGAGGAAACCCGTTTTCTTGCCCACTTCACCCGTCAACTGTTCTGGCTGATCAGCGAACACTGATACACCTGGTCCTGGTTTCTCCGTGTGGCCCCTCAAGAAAGTGAGTTGTCCATCCAACGCCAGCGTGGACAGTCCTGAACGTCATCCCTCAGCGGTGTTTATGATCAGCTTCCACTGAAATGTCAATATAAACTGTGACTTTGTGTTTTGTTAGTCGTGCAGTGTCACGGGAGGTGAAAAGCGAGCGAGTCGAGCTGCTGGATTCCTGGTTCACGTTTGTTTCTGACCGAACGAAAGCCAAGTGGTAATTTATCACTCGCACTGATCAAACAAAGCTCGGTGAGGAAAGACGGATACGTGGCTTATTGATAATGAAACCAGTGGCTGCCAACAGCTGAAAGAGGTCCCTCTCCAAACACGTAGCTCACGGGGCTCTGAAAAGCAACACGAGTGATTGATGTAAACGCTGAACTCCTGCCGAGGAGGATCATTAGCACTGAATAAACCTGATCTCAGTGTGTTTGGAGAGCAAGATGGGCTGATTGGTCTTCCAGCTGTGTCTTCATGCTGTTTATCTGCATCCCGCTCGTGATGGACGTCGCCTGTTGACGTCGCCATGAGGGCCTGCAAGTATTGACCCGTTAAGTTCGCCCTGCAAGGTTCCCATTGGATTCGGCGGCGTTGGGTCTGTTGTTAGCTGTTAGCCTGGTTAGCACGCCGGCTGTCTTCAACGTCTCCTGCCGGCTGTCTGTTTCCGCTGTGCTGCTTCCTAAAATCACTGTCTTTTAGAGTCCAAAACCCCCCAAACGCTGCCTTGACGTCTGTTCCAGTTCTGCGTTACGCTTCCTCAGAAGACGCAGGTCATGAGTGCCGTACGGCCGGTTGCACAAATTACGAGTAAAAAGCACAAAAAGGTAGTGCACCAGCCTGGAGCTGAGAAACCACTTCTCTTAAAATGAGTGGACAAAACAAACAAAGGGAGCCAATGGTGAGCGGAGGAGTTGAGGATGTCGATTGAGGAACCGAGGGGCTTCATACGAATCTCGTTTTGGTTTCGCTGTTGAATAAATGCTTAGAACACGTCCCATATGTAAAAGGAAACACAAGCAATATGGGCATGCATCTCCGGAAATACCCTGATGGAGGTCTGACAGTCGGGGGGCTGGAGAAGGTAAACGCCATATTGTCTAAAGTACCAAACTCAAAAACCACTGGCCTCCACTGACTCTCCATCCTTCCTGCCGCTTCACCTTCAGACTGGACAGCTTCCTTGTCAAAAAGCAGCCGCGTTTGAAACCAACATGTGTTTCCAAAGGTTTTCACTTCAGGCCGATTTGTGCTCGATGTTAGACACACATCCAGATACACACAAAAGGCTTTTTTGTTGAGATTAGACATCAGAAAGTTTCCTTTTCTCTCTGAAAAAAACCCCAAAAACCGACTTTTTCTTCTTGCCAGGATGCACATATAGTGTTGTTTCATCCTCATACATTGGACACACAATGAAGCGCACATAGTGTGCAAGTGCAATAAAGTTCACGATGTCAAAGTGTCTTCTTAACTCCCTGACCCTCACCAGCAGCTCAGAATATGTTCAAATTGGTAACAAGTGCTCCGAGGAGTTCTCTGCAGCAGATTCTCTGATCTCAATCCTGCTGAGACTCTCATGCTTTCATGGTGAAAAACAGCCCGCCATGCTGTTTCTTGGCATTCACGGCGGTTGGCATGAGGACCAAAGAGCCTAATGTTGTCTCCTCAAACCACAGAAAGGTTTTCCCTGTGCTCCGGGGTTGTTTGAGCTGTTTGGCAAACTCCAGATTGGCTCACATCTGCCTTTTGCTGCGGAAAAGCTTCCATCACTCACTCTTCTGCAAAGGCCAGGCTGTCAGAGTGCTGCAGGGTTCGCTTTCCTTCTGGCACCTTCTCCCATTACTACAGACGAACCCTGCTGAGGCTGTGGATTTCTTGGTTACTGTTCTTCCCAAGGTCTTCCATGATCATGTACTCGTTTTGGCGAGACGGCCTACTGTAGGATGGGTCACGGTGGTTTCTTACTTCTGAATGTTCAAATTAACGGAGGTGCTCTGTTACTGAGAACTTGAAATGTTTTAGGTTTTTATTCCTTTTCCGTTCACTGGACCTCGACACAGTGCGTCTCTGGAGGGCATTCGCCAAGTTTCTCTCATTGCTCACTGTGGAACTCCAGGTCCTTCGCTTTAGATGTTGCTGGACATGTCGAGAAAGAAAGGAGCAGTTTGACATGCTGGGGGGTGTTAATAAGATTATCAGTATTTCTTTCTAAGGCGAAATTGAAACTGTGGACATCAGTTTTCCTCCCTTGCAATTCGCTAACGTGCGAGATTCATAATGAAACCTCAGCCGTGGGGATTTAGAGACGGCGGAAGCAGATTGTTTTAGAATCAGACTCAATAATAATAACACCAATAATAATAATAATAATAATAATAATAATGAAGCTCATGACAAATATAAACAGACATTTTGAGATGATTTGACCCAAGAAGCTAAATGTAGAATCATTAATCAATAGAGAAATGCCAGTAAGAACTAATTGTTGACTATTATTCAGGTTTCTGTACACGTCTGCAGGTCGATTTGTCTCCTCTTCCAGAGAAAACTACTCCACATGTTTTGTAGGATTCAGCTCAAGATTGTCCAGGGTCATTTCATTATAGCCAATCTTTTGTTCTCATCCATTTGTGGTGTTTGTTTTGGCTGCTTGTTGTTCCCAAATTCTTCCATCTGGGCTCCAGCTTCTCAGCCAATGGGGAAGTTTGGATCCCCGAACACCACAGAGTATCTTCTACATCTCACAGCAAGTAAACGTCGACGAGGTCGGAGTGGATGATGTGATTTTACCTCATCTGCCGGCCACCTAAGCCAAATCCAAATTTCATCCAACTTCTCAAACCCTCTATCGACATTCTGTCTGACATCTGCGAGCATTACAATACCCGGAGACCTGAACATCCGTGTCGACGCCACAGTCTGGACGTTATACGGTAGAATTCCTTCGACCCCCACACACATCAGAGGCCACGTAATACTCTGGCCCTGGTCTTCTCTGACTCCGCCCCTCCCAACAACCCGTGTGACCTGATGTGTTTCTCTGATCACATGGCTGTCTCTGTTGGACCACGATGTCTTTCCCCCTCCCACGGAGACAAGTACCTGATGACCTGCATGCTCACACACAGATAAATTGCTCTTCAGCTCGTGGAGCATCAACAACACCAAATATTTTTCCTCACCACGTTCGTGAAGGTGAATCAGATTGCGCATGCGCTCGAACTCGCGTGAGACGACGAACACGAGACGAGCCTGAGCTCTGCACAGCAGTTTATTGAAGACAGAGAGGGCAGGTTGTGGCGGGTTGAAGCCGATGATCCTCGGAGGCAGACGGTTGAGTGAGCGGGCTGAGGAGGGTGGCAGGCGGCTGGCCGAGGTGCGAGCGCAGGAGGGAGACAGATGAGGGAGTGGATGGGGAGAGACAGGCTGGCTGACTGACTGACTGACTGACTGACTGACTGACTGACTGACTGACTGACTGAATGGAGCAACTCCCAGCCGGACAAAAAGAGCAATTGGTTTCACAAGAAGGCTTCAAGTTTCACAAACTACATTTGGTCACAGAGGAGCAGATCTGGCCAGGACACACTGGAAGAGTGAGGCGTCAAACAGTTGAAGAAATTAATGACTCAGCTGCAGAGAAAGAGATCTCAGTGGACGTGACTGGGATCATAACAGCAGTCGCTAAAGATTTCAGTACTGCTATCCTGTGTTGGTACTTCTGGTGGTCCTTTTCCAAAGTGTACCCTTCCTTTTACTTATAATTATTATTATTATTATTATTATAATTAATATCTGGGATTGGCTCCAGGCTGTTGTGACCTTGGAGTTGGAGACAGCAGCTCTACCAGATACCGAGTTGGCTACTTTTGACCCGAATGACAGCTTCAACCAGCTTTCTGTGACAATTAGGATATCAAACTACACGTGCTGTTTTAATGCTTAAGGATACATGCATGCTAATTCAATTATTGGGTAAAGGCCAGTTATTGTACGGCAGTACTTGGTAACTATAGAAGTGCTGTGATACGACCTACCCCCATAAAAGCTTGACATCAACTTGTCTCTACGTCTCAGCCTGCTAATCAATGCACATTCTTTTTTTTTTTTAAACGTTAACAACAAAGACCAAAGTAAAGGTTACTGTAAACGATGCAGTCGGCTGGTGATTGGCAGCATGAAAACCAGTAGTTTTTTTTCCACCCCCCCCCCAAATATGTAGCCAGACAGAAAGTGCCTCAAGGTGAGCAGAGGATATTGAGCCTGACGGGAAGTTTCCATGTGACAGACGTAGTGAATCAGGTCGTTTCTTAAAAGTCAGCAGCTTGTGTTCATGGTGTATCGCATTTCACTTCATTTACCCAACGTCACATCGTATATGATCACCCTGGTCCACTGTGGTTGTTTCAAAGTGCTTTTAGAAATAAAGTTGCTCTGCTCTGCAGTGTCACGAAAGGGGTTCAAAGTATTTTTCCAACTGTTCCTGTCATGGCTGAAGATCTCCATACCGAGTGTCGGCGCGGCTCCATTTTTATCCGAATCAAAACCTGAGCCATCTTTTTGCTGATGTTTTCAATTCTGATTATTTGTTGGGGAAAATAGGTCAAGTATGTATCCAGCAATTGAAATGATTTACTCCCAAAGTGAGGTTTCAGCTAGAAAAATGAAAATCTTGAACCAAAGCTTTCTTGATTTGCCCTGGAGGTCCGTATTGCATCTCAGAACAGCTTCCAGTTGGCATTTCTGTTGTCAAGTTGTTTGATTGGGTTGTCAGATTTGGAAAAACAGACACCAAGTCAAAACTCCGCATGCTTTCATCTGAACTCTTGATAGTGCATGACGCTTCGGCATGAGATTGTAGAGCTTGTCCTTTTCAATATGTTGTTTTGAAATGTGTTTCTGTGTTTTGTTTAGATTTTTTTTTTGTAGATAAATGTTGTCCTTCTCACAGTTTACATTTTTCTCATGTAGCCCTCAATGTAGACTGTGTTGGTGGTAGAAGTGTAGACTGCTCTGGTGAAGGGGACCTCTTTATTTCTTCACTCTTTGTCCTGTCTCTCACCCCCCCCCCCCCCCCCCCCCCCTTTCTATGTGTGTCCCACACTTTGGTACGTCGCTTCCTCCACCTGCCGCCTCCTCTTTGTCCTCCTCCTGCGCCTCCCTTCAGCCAACGAGCCTGCTGTCCAGGAGGAGAAGGGGGCTTGCTTCCGTTTGGTCAGCTCGGGGAGGCAGTGTTTGCACCCAGTTTCTGCCGAGCTGAGCAAACAGCTCTGCTGCTGCAGTGTGGGCAAAGCCTGGGGGCCCCGTTGTGATAAATGCCCGCCTCCAGGAACAGGTAAGGCCACTTCAGCCACATCAGATATCCGTCCTGATCCAGGCCTCGGGTTAACCTTTATTCCTCACTTTCATGAAGCAATCAATAGTTTACTGCAGATGGGTTTGGACCAACGGGTGCTCAGGTCAACATGTTGCTTTGAGCCGCACCACTCCGGTGAATTCAAGGCCCATGTTCTGCAGGACTCCATGCACACGGAGAGATCCGAGTAACAATTGTCTGACAGATGGTTCTGACTCAGCACATCAAGTCTGACACACAAGTCGTGGGGTTTTACTGGATTCATTTGAATAAGAAGATAATTTCTACCTCTGAGATTGTCATATCGTCCCACTGAGCAAAGAGTGGTCCAAATCACATTGTGGTTGTGGAAGACGTCTGGAGGTACGGAGGTGACGTCTTAAAGCCGTGATCACCCTTTGCTCAGTGGGTTCATTCACTGAATAACTCAGGTCTACTAACACAGATCAATGCTGTTCAGTTACAAGCTGTTAAGTGTCTTCCCTCCTAACGTCTTTATTGATTTAGGAGTAGATAATGTTACTGCTGACATGTTGGGATGTGTCCGTATCAATGAAGTTTATCGGTGGCGATTCCTCTCGGAGGAGGTACTCTTCAATCTCACTCTTAAACCATGGAGACGAAAGCAAAGTGAAGCATTGTCGAGACATAGTGACACGTAATTTTCCTCTGCTGGCTGATGAGTTTCTGTAGGTTTTCTACAACACTGTCAAATACACATCAGCTGACTATCAGCTTCACATATTATTATTATTCTGAACTTGTGTGCCGCTCTTGATTCCCGGTACTTTCTGGCTGCATGGGTTTCCCAGCTTGGCTGAGTAGTTGCTTTTAGAGTTTCCTTTAGATAGCAAAGGCCTTTGCTGTAGCTGTTATCACACTCTTTTTTTTTTTCACTGCTTTCCTGTGTGTCATTGTTTAATTTCCACACAACGCAGTTCACTCAGGAACTTGCTGATATTTCATGTCCCTTTCCTGTGAATTTTAGTCTTGTTGCAGAGATTACAGAGTGGAAACATGAATATCTGATTCCCGCATTGTCTTACATTTTCTTCTAGCAGTAGTTATTAAGTTTGATGGTATTTAGATTGTGACGTATGATTTAAACTTTCTTTAACATGGTGTCTGTTTACTGGGTGAAACCCATCACTGCTGAGTGCTACTGTGTAGTACTTGATGGATTTACCTTTACATACAAATCAATTTCATACAGCCAATATATTCTGCATAACCCTGAGAACTCCGTTTTATCTCTCTGAGGTGATCTGGGTGCATTTGGGTGTTTGCATTTACATTTAACACCGTTATCCAATACCGATACCAGTGTCGGGTCCGATACTTCACAGAGTACTCGCACTCGGAAAAAGATACATCCTCAATACAACCCGGTGAGTAAAATGTGATGTCGTATGACGGTGACGGCGCTCACAGGTAGAAAGGAGAACATGAGAGCCATCTGCGGTTTGGACTTTCTTTGATATTAAGTGTAAACTATGTTCTGCCTAAATATCAAGAAACGGAGTAAAAGACAGTTCACACAACACCAGCAACTTCTTTACCAGAGACATGTGGATTAGTCCAATGTCGCTCAGCAGTTTAACTGCTCAGGACGCAACTCCGAGCCGTGCTACATGCTACGTGCTACATGCTACATGACGCTGCCTTTTGACGCTCACAAACCCGTGAAAAGGTGTGACTTATACACTCGTTAACAGCGACCTCAGACCCCTCGTCTACGTTCTGCGGTACACATAGAGCAGTATATAGATAGACGCTACACGCTGCTCTATGCATGACGTAGACGCTTTAGTATACAGGCGCCTTCAAGGCCGCTGAAGGTGCGAGGAGCATCGACGCAGAGGCTGCGCGGAGGCGGTTCACGGCTACGCATCGCCTCCTCATACCGTTGTGTGAGTGTGAAGTATATGAGTACTCGATATTGGAAAGTAACTCAAGCTTATTACTTGTCCTGTAAAGAGTGGTATTGGTGGATCGCTCGTCACGTATATCTTTACACATATGAGGGTCGATCTGCCAAGCAGACCAACAGGACTGAAGGTCGCTCACCTCTGTGAAATGTAGAAAAGTAAACTTCCTCTGCTGTTACAGTCTGAGAATTCCTATTCCAATGTCAAGAGCAGTCATAATTGTTATTTAAAAAAAAATGCAAAACAAATAACTTTATTATGCATGTTGAGCCGCCCGGCTATTTGCGTGAATTTACCTCAGATCTCGTCTCAGTGGGTCGGTGGTGCGTCACTGTCTGCATGTATGTGCTTCCACAGCACCGACACACGTTTGGATACATCAGCAATTTAAACAGCAGCTTTGAGAAAACGTCTGCATCGGTCTGAAATACCACGTTTTGCACTTACTCACTTGCTCACTGCACGGTTTTTTTAGGATTCTGCAAATTAAAAGAAATTGTTTCAGATATTCTCCACATCCTTTATTTGGCCTTTTTTTTCAAGAGCTTTGGGAATATTCAACGGTGAAGAACAGTGTTTTGATGGTTTTAGTGCTTCATTCATAAATGTTCTTTAGCTCAACATAATGACACTCAGTAATAACTATGGCGTTACATGATTACAGTAATATTGCTCCTTCTCTGTCATTCATGTGTAACTTTGTGGATCGTTTCATACTTTAACATTCAATGACCATGTTGTTTATATCCTGTCACACTGTTTATATCACTTAAGACGAGCAGAATTGACGCGTCAACGTAGATTAATCTGTCATCATGACTAACCTGATTAAAAATGTTAAGACAATTACCCTTTTATTGTGTGTTGATTTGATGATTTGCTGCTGTCTTTTATACTAAGTACAATGTTTTGTGTTATGGTGCAGCAACATTTAAAGAAATCTGTCCTGGTGGGATGGGTTACACCGTTCTTCCAAATCCTCCTGTCAACAAGCCCGCGATCGTTTACCAGGAGCGCATTGACCTGCCGCCGCCACTCCCCCTGCCGACGCCGGAGAGGCCGGTGGAAGCCTTCGGTCACCCGGAGGAAGTCATACCAGGTCAGTCCTTCGCTGCACTCCGTGTTGCTTTAGCCGAGCCTTTCTAAGAGAGCTTCAGCAGTTTCGTAACAATTTTCTGATGCTAGAAAGCTGTTGAGCAACGTCATTCCTGCAGGAACAATTCATAGAAGCTGCAAATTCAGTGAGTTGTTATGTTGAATTCCTGTGCTGGAATATCACAATGGAGAAGGAAGACCTTGCGGCTGGCCTGAATAGAAATGGGGAAAGAAAAAAATGTTGAATGAAAAACAAAAAAGATGTTTCAATGCAGCTAAGCTTTAGTTGTCATTTTGACAGCAGTTTGAACAAAGTAGCTTTGTGAGCGCGATTTCCTGTTTTGTTAGTTTTGCGTCACTTACAGTAATATTAACCGACAGCATGAAACAGAACTGGCATTAAGATGTGAGCATCAACTTCTCCCTGAATCCTCACCATTAGTAAGAGAAAGGACTCTTGATATATTAATATTAAGGTTTCCTTCACTGAATAGAAACTTGCCCAGTCGGACTAATTTAATACACCTAATAATCCATCCATTGAAACATTTACCTATTTTCTACACGGCTCAGTTACAGATGTGAAGAACTACTTTTTACCACATGCTGGACTGTGTCCTCAGACTATTCGTCAATAAAGTAGCAAATACAACTTTATACTTTCCTCTTAGAGCTAATGAAATAATTCTCAAATCATATAAAAGACATGAGAAAGGGTGATAAAATTATAAATGTGAATCTTCAAGCATATGAAACTTCTTATCGACATTCGCATTTTAGTTTTGTGTCACATTGAAAACACTAAAGACATTGAACATTAAGACAAGTTATTTTCCTATAAAAGAAATGAAGTGAAGAATTTAAACAATGTCACAGATTATCCTTTCTCTCTTGTTTTAATTGATTGATATTAAGTTATGAGATTCCCAGTTAACAACTGGGATAAACAACTATCTCCATATTGCAAATTCTAAATCCAAAGTGACAGTAGAAGCTGCGTTGAACCTCACATGTGATCAGGAGTGCAGTTCTTAAAAGAGACATTTGCCTTTTGACATTTGTTTGGAGAGGATTTAGATTAAAGTGCTTTGACTTGGTCCACATTCTCGTCAAGCCACAGGCCAGCCCAGCAATCCCTTCTTCAGAAGAGGGATAGAGAGACAGAGATAAACCTGGCTGAGGGAGAAAGAGGAGCTTCGCCGTCTCCTGTTATTATTCAGGATGTGCTTGGCAGCCGCCGAGCGAGGGAGGAACTTTTTCAAAAATCTTCGCCAAAGCCGGGCTGAGTCCAAATTACTGCTAAGCTTCAGTGGAGCAAAGGAATAGCGAGTTTTCCAGGCAGGACCGGGCTCAAAAAGCCACGACCCAACGTCCTGTGTAGTTTAGTGTTTGGATACCAACACAAACTAATAAGGCTTCTTGGCTCACTTCCTGTTCGTGCTGCATGGAAGGAAACGGGAAGGAATATTCTTTATGTCGTTGTTTTTCAGTGCTACTATTTTGACCTTCAGTGTCCTTGACCGCACAGCCAAGTCTGGACTTCATGGTGTTTGCATGAGGATTTATATTTTTGAAAGGTCTTTTCTTATGCTTTGAGGAAGTTCCACATACGTTTTACTGATGAGAAACCGTGGCTTTATAGTTGATCTGCCTCTGAAATATCGCAATGGAGGCTATCGCATGGCAAAATCGGCAAAGCGCCTCAGTGGGAACACAGAAAAAGGGCATTTTTAATCGCGAAGAGCCCACAGTCCATTTACCTTAACGTTCCTGGAGCCTCTCTACACTCAGAAACGCATTAAGAGTGTTTGAAGCAAACAGGCCAGGTGCTTGTCTAAGTCCAGTTTAGCTCATTTTACAGGTGGCGGTTCCAATGGGTTGCATTTATTTTCTCACCAATGATGTATTTTGGGTGCTTTTGGTAATTGGTGTTGTTATTTTGACACCATCACAGACATTCAAGCAGAACTACTTCAGGGTGTCCGGGTGCTGGGGGTCAGTAGTCAGTCTGGGCAAATGCAGGACCGGTTTCTCATCCTGATGCAGAGCGAGCGCAAGAAAACCTCTCACCACTCACATTCACACCTTCAGCCAGTTTATAATCAACCATCAACGTAAATGCAAATTCCATTCAGAAGAGCTCGACCCAGACTCTTAACTGGGGATTTTCTTGCATTGTGGCGAGCGTGCTGACCACGACACCACGTTACAAACACTCATGTGAAAGGGTTGTTTTTTGTTTCTGTTTTTCTTTGGTCAGTGGCGACAGCTGCACCAGATCAGGTAGGTTTTTTTATTATTTTATTTTATTTTAAGAGTGACGATGCAGTTTGCATGTGCAGCCTGACTCCTCCCAAAGACTTTGGAAGCGGCAGAATCCTTTTTTGCATGTTGTCAGCAACATCGCTGCATGACTTTGGCTGGTCAGTATCGAGCGATGAGTCGGTGGTCTCCATTGTTTATATGTTCACCTGCGGACCACAGAGGACGAATTGCAGCCGCGCCAAACGCGCCGAGGGGTCCGTGCCGAAGTCACAGTGCCGCTCTGCTTCCTGGCTGCTCGTTCTCGCTCTCTCAATAAACTGCAGCTCGCTGCCGTCCAGGCTCAACGCTTTTCTGCTTCCTGGCACTGCAGATGCATAACCGAAGCAGTGTGCAAAGCTGGATCGATCCCGTTTGGACTGAAATATCTGTGTCTTTCCATTGAAGGAGCTGGTAGTTCCTGTGGTTAGCATTAGACCGGTAGTTGAAGCTATCCTGCCCCAGCTATCTCCGGGTGTATCTACTGTCAAGATGGAGGCAGCCTATCCAGGTGCCTGCTTCCTTCCTTTTGACTGTGTGGTAAAGATTCCGTCTTTTTGCGGGACTTCATTACGAGACAGATGTCCACATACATTGGTCATAAAATAGGATCATTTTATGCCTTTATTCAACATTGGTATTAAACGTTCACGATGCTGCTGGGATCAAGGAAACATCACAGTTTTATCCGCCCTTCAGGAGCAATAGCCACAGATTGAATTCATAATTCCTTCAACAAGTGCTTCAGCTTCAGTGTCTCGGCTGTTTGAGTCGAGGGAAGCGGCAGCCTCCTCAAAGTTCTGCGTGAGTTAGACCCACATTATAGGCAAATTGCTCTCTTAAGTTTCACAAAACCAAAAATAAACTTCTTCCAATCAGGAAAGTCCTCCTTTGGGGAATTAAGACGACTTGGACGAATATGTACAGATGAACGACTGTGTGTGGTTTTACATCTCAAATAAAGAATGAAGAGAGTGATTGAGAAATGGTTTCATGGGAAGGGTTCTATAAGAGAAGTACACTCAGACATTTTACAATCTAAATAGCCGATTTGGTCTGGATATCTTGGTTCCTGTTTCAGCTGGGACTCGCGGAATGTTTTTAGCTTTTCCCACTCAACCACGAAGAAACATTTAGTTGGAGTCACCCGCTGAAGCATTGCTGGCATACTGAGGTCAATGCATACTTGAGGATTTCAATGATCTGAAAACCGATTCTTTACAATACGAGAGAGTGAATATTGGTAAATATTGTCAAAGCACTCATTAAAGAGATAAAAGAGTTTCTAAAGCGAATGTCATGGGATTCTAAGGATTCAGTTTGACTTTTAGGGTTAATGAGGACATTTAAAGAGCTTTGTTCTATTAAAATAAAACAAAAAAAAACACTTAAATTCTTGAGAACTGTGTTGTGATTAAAGGTAACTGTTCTCATTTTCTGTGTTTGTTTTGTTTTAAACAGAGGTCGTTGAGAAGACCTCGCCTCCTGCACCGGTGGAAATCCTCCCGTCGAACGCCGGCCAGGACATCGCTCCCACCCAGTCGGCCGGTGAGGACCGGAGCGTAGAACTCCGCATCGGGAACCCCTATGACTTTGCCGTGACTTATTTCTAGCACAGTTAACCTGCAGCGTTTTCGGGAAGCGCGTCTTACAACATGGCATGACGATAAACCAGAAACGACTTCCTTCGGGTCTCGTCCCGTCAGAGAGGTTTCACGTTCAGATGGCAATGTTTTGAAAACACATGGAAATGAAGTGAAGTGGTTTTTGGATAAATTGACTGAAAAAAAAAAGGTTTTCTGGCCCTCGGTCTGGTCTGTCTGTTTTTGTATCATAATCTAAAGTGGGCGGCTGTGGCTCCGATGGTTGAGCAAAAACTCTTCCTGGGATCCCGGGATGTCACTTTATGGCGAACCTTCGGGCCGTTAACAGCTCCACCAAATGAATTTCACACATGGCGAAGCGAAGCTCTCGGTCGCCGCTGTCAAACTCATTTCAGTTCAGCGGCGGCGTGCGGCCACTCTGAAACGGTCAACATTCAATTAGCCAACCTTCTTCGGAAAAATGAATGTAGTTTTAACAGGATCACATGTCAAACAGTGTCGTCTGGGTGGACTTCAGTACATCATCCAGAAAGATTTAAATGTGTGTTTATAGACTGGTTCTCTCGCATGGTAAGTCCCGATCTTCTCTTCACGGTTTGGCCTTGACAGGAAGTAAGACAGAGGGCGTCCATTGGGGGGCTCTTAATCGTGGAAAACAATGAAAAATGTTCAAACTTCCCACATGGAAAGAACCTATATAAACATATATGTTTCAATATAGGTTTTGATATAGGTTTTTAATATATGTGACATATATAAAATTGGCCGTTTTCCTATAATATATGTGCATATATGTGTACAAATATACATGCACACAGGTACCTATATAGGTACATATATGCACATATATATGTGTGCATATATGCACCTATATGTTCTTCTTACAAAATAGTTTTTTAGTTAGTTCTTAGTTATTGCCTTGATAATGTATGACAGTTGCCAAAGTGAGATCTATATATATGGAAATAAAGAAGCAGTACAGGAGACCTATATGGCCTGTATATTCACATATATACACCTAAATGTTGCCTGTATGTAGCATATATACGCATGTATGCAGCATATATGTGCATATAACCTGCTTATTTGTTTCATATATGCATATATATCCTCATATAGGTTCTTTCCATGTGGGTTAAGTAACAAACGGTTAAGAAAAGAGGCCAGGATCGTGTTTGAATTGTTGTTTCGCAGCTTCAGGAGTAGAAAGTTTGACTCTGTTGTTGATGCGATTATTAATTTCCTCGCAGCCCAGGCTGTCACAGATGCTTTGTTTTCCGTCACCAGTAAAGATCTGCGTCTCATAAATTCACTCCAGGCAATTTACTCATTAAAGTCGGGTGTGAGGAATGTTTCCTATGAGTTATGAAGAAGCATTTGAAGATTAGAAGCGAGGATAAAGAAGAACGTTTGATTGCGGAGTTAAAGAACATCCAAGCAGTCGGTTGTTTTGGCACTGCTGTGAGGCATCACTTGTAATTTCACGTTAAAGGATGTGATTTATACTTGATGTTTTTTTTTGTTTTTGAGCTCCCTTGACTTGCACATATTTTTTTAATTCTAAAAGATTATTTTTTTTCCCCTCTCTCTTTCCTCCGGCCCAGAGGTAGACGAGTGCCAGATCAATCCTTATATTTGTGGCCCGGGAATTTGTTACAACACACCAGAAAGCTACAACCTGCCACTGTGATCAGGGATACCAGCTGGACGATGCACGGACCACCTGCACAGGTAAAATCATTTACTCATCTTCTGCATGAACGTGGCTTATGACGTGAGCTTTTCTGTGACCAGCGGCCATGTGTTAAAGCCGATACCACACAAATTATTACAGTGCCTCGTGTGGTTTTGAGCCATTAAACATCGACAATGCTGCTGGAGAAACATTTAGGACCTGGATTCAGTAATTCCTTAACCTGCTGCAGTGTCGCCAACAAGCTCTGCCAACAGCTGCTGATAAGAGCTGCGATGGATGGATGGATGGATGAATGGGTGGATTCTGAAGCGATTATGGATTTATTTGATAGGTTGATGATTGATAAACTGACTTTGGGTTGGCTGGTCAGAGCAAGAAGGTCTCCCCATTCAACTGCATTTTCCATCAGTTTGTTGAGTTGGTCCGGATCTCGTCTAAATCATAAGATGAACGGTCTTATTCCGGCGTTTGAGAATGTCACGTTTAGTAACAGCAGGGTTTCGTGAAAGAATGACCGGTTGATGCTCAGATAGCCGCGACGCTTCCCTTTGGGTCGACTTGCCTTTGCACACGGCTGCACATGCGTAACCGCGGCTCCCGACACGGGTCGACACGCAGCATTCTCAAATGACCCACACACCAACAAGTGCATGCTAATAGCATTATAAGGCAGTGGATTTTGGGGACGAGACCAGCAGCCACACAGTTACCAGTGTCTGCACCAACCCTCACCCCTGCTCCATCGCTCTTATTGGGATATAAATATGAGCCACTCTGTCATTACGTGGTTTCCTGCCATTTCAATGCAGCTCTCCCCACCCACCAAAACGCCTTGGATTAGGGTTGTGACGGTGAAATGGGCCGATGATTATTTCCCCAAAAGCTGCAATAAAATCTCTTTTCCTGAAAGGAGAAGGTTGAGAGATCAGATCACGACCTCTCTGACAGCGAGGCATCTATTATGAATATGTTTAGTAGAAAAGCAGGCTCAGGACTTTTAAAGTCTCCCCTTGGAATCCTAAATGAGAATCAATTCGCTGTCACATAACACCAGCCAAGCAAGGCTTCCTATGCGATGTGCAGCGGCAGGAGGCGGGAGGTGAAACGCCGAGCCGCACCGTGTTCCAGGTCCGCTTCAGGTCGGCCTGGAAAACAAGTTCAAAAAATAGACCTTGGCTCAAGCATGTTTGGTTTGTAAAACACAAACTACTGTATAGTTTTCTTCACTTTCGTTTTGATATTTTTCGTTAATTTCGGATTAAAAAAAATACTGAAAAACCCCAGGGCTGTTTTAGTTTCAACCTGACGAGTGGAGAGATCTAGTGAAAATCCTTGAACAGGCAGATGGAGTCAGACTTTGTTGTATCACCGAAAACCTTCTACCGGGACTTTACAACAACTTGTGGGAACAGTTTGGACGAAGCCAGAACTTGTACCCGATGCCTCGTTTCTTCTTTTTTCCCCCCCTTTCAGATATTGACGAATGTGAAAACAGCGTGGCGTGTCCGTCCGGTATCTGCTACAACGAGCCGGGGGGCTTCACCTGTGGCTCGTGTCCCAGGGGATTCCTGGCTCAGGAGGGCCAGTGTGTTGGTGAGTCTCACATGTTGATGTCTTTCTTCGCTCCATCGTGTCCTGAAGAGGTACTGAATGGTTAAGGAGGAGGTGCAGTGAGCAGACGGGTAATCATAACAGCAACGGGGGTGTTTCGAACATGAGGCCCGTGGACCAGAATCGGCCGGCAGAAGCCTCCAACTGGCCCACAAGTTGTAAATATGAATTCCTGAAAACGAGAGTTGTGGGAATACAACGCTGAGATCTGAGCTGAGAGCGCGGCCAGTCTGCCGTGAACGATGGCAAAACGAGCATTCGCCTCAAAGCCATGCTGTCGGGGCGGAGTTTGTGAAAACGTGCAGGACGTAACAGCTTTAGACGTTTTCGAACATTTCGTTGTATTTGGCACCAGAAGAAATGGTAAATAGTGGATGGATTTCACTTATATAGTGCTTTTCCGGTCCACAAAGCGCTTCGCACTGTTAATCTCATTCACCCGTTCACACACACCGTCACACGCCGGTGGAGGCGGCCGCCATGCGAAGCGCTCAGTTCGTCCATCGGGAGCAGTTTGGGCTTCAGTGTCGTCAGTATCATTGATGTTGGCTTCATGTTTAGACTGCAGTCGTTTCCAGTCCTGATTGTTTGGTCCCTTTTGAAACTAAAAGCATTTTCACCACGTAAAGTCTGCGCCACAAGACATTAAGAACCTTAACGTTTCAATTTAAAGAGTTTGACCAACACCACCCCCTGGAAAACAATGTGTTTTGTTACGTCAACATGAAGCTTCAGAAAGTTTGCTCTCCCGTCCACCATGTGGACTTTCAGTGACGTTGAGATGGAAAAAGAAAGAAAAAAAAAAAAAGAATCGCGGCCTGTGATGTTGATGTTTCCCACCAGTTTCCCTCCAGCTCGTCTCGGGGGATCCCGCGTCACATCCGGACAGAACAGAGGATTTGTTCCCTCCACTGAGTGCTGGGCTGATCTCAGGGTCACGTCCCAGTCGGCGGCTGTTCAACTTCAAATGGAAACATGTCGACTGGATTTTTTTCAGTGTGCAGAAGTACCTTTTTTTTGTCTTTTTTTTTTTTTTTTTACTTGTTTCCCTCTAACGTGAAAAGATTTATGTATTTACATCCTGCATTCATCAGACCTCCCTTCGTTCACGTGTCCACTGGGATCCCAGTTTTCTAGTCTTCAGCAAACACTAAACGAAAGAGGATCCAGGAGACCATCGACCAGAAAGATAACAGATGTCAGACAGGCACCACAGTATTATAGAAGCAAGGTCTTGGTCGATGTAATGCCAAAGTATTTCATTGAGAGGGACATGCGTCTGTTGAAAGTATGAAGTCCAGCTTCCCTGCTGCTGTGACGCATGGTGGAGGCACCATCACTCTATGTAACGCTGCTTCCTGGAGGAATCGATCATATCGGCGGGTTTGGAAATGAAAACAGCAGGATGAGTCCTGGTCAAAATCTGTCCGCAGGCAAACACAAGAAACTCATAGAACGAGCAAACATTGTTCTCAACTTCCTGTCATGGCGACACCTTGAAATCCTCTTGGTGTCGTTTCTTTCTTCACGTTGAACATTTATTTTTAAAGTCCTGGGTTCAAATTGTTGCATCTAAAATTGAGCGAATCAAAGAAAGTCACCTCATACATGTTATTATATTGTCAATAGATGTTGGTATACGCCCCGAAACAATATATTAATTCCATCATCCAGAATCAGATATGACCTCTTCCCTACATGTTTGACGTAGCTGCTTTTCACCGGCTCCTTTTTTTTTTTGTGAGGTTTGATGGAACCACTTTCTTAATCCATCAACCGCACGCAGAAGGCGGCCAAAGGAAACACTCACATTCAAATATTCCACTAATCAAGCTGTAAATCCAACAAGTCATTAAGTGTTGTTGCGTCAGTAATGCGCTGCTCCTGCACCCGGGCCAGCGTCGGGGTTAACGGTGAGGTTTTTCACCGTCCTCACGGCACACTGGTGAAGCCAAGCCGCAGAGAGGCGGCAGAAAATGGTGGTGGCAGCGAGAGGTGTGTGTGTGTGCGTGTGTGTGTGTGTGTATAATCTAAAGACGGCCCAGATCGTGCCCATGTATGTCATGAATGGCCTCCTTGTAGTTCAGCGTTCTCATAATAATGATTGATTTCTTTCTAAAATAAATTCTCCCACCATTACATACGGATTAACTGCATTCCTCCCCACTCACTCAATATAAATAAGTCCATGTTTTTTTTGTTTTTTTTCCTCCCTGTTGCTGTTTTGGTGGATCTAAATTCAGACTGCAAAAAAAAAAGACTTACAAAAAAAAAATAAAAATGGCATGTTCCAAGTTCACTACTAAAACAAAGACGCACAGTGAAAATTGGAAAGAATGGAAAGAATGGACTGAAAGAATAAAAGCACAAGTCTTCTTCTGCTCGATCCTTTGGCTGGACGATGTTCACGCTGCTGTCTGATGGAGGTCGGGTTTAAAACGTAGTGGGGACAATCACACAGCGAAATTGGATCCCAGCAATACTGTTTAACTGCATTTAAGGATGTGTTTGTAAAATGGAGACTCTCTATGGCCTTTTACCCCCTGATCCACATCCACCGACTCGCTGACTGCAGCTCAGTTTTCATATGCAGTATTTGAACTTCTGTTCAAACCATCTCACTTTGTGACCATAATGTCATTCTGAGCAAGTTGTAATAAAGCAAGTGAGCACTAATGTCTTCCCAGGGATTGTGCCGGAATTTGCTGCAGAGCGTTAAACGGAATCATCAGACAAACCTACTGTACCACAGTGATTTAGCTTTTGGTCCCAAACTATAAATATAATGCTCATAATAACTGCAGACATCCAGAGCCATTAAAGGGACTTGTTACCTCATAATCCTGCATTAGGTCTGGGCAGTTTCTGAATGAGCGACATGATGGGCTTCACTGTCGTCCAGAGCACACGTGGCAGAGTCTCCAGCGCTTCCTGGGGGAGTCCAGCTCCACTTTTCAACTTGATAGTCAGTCCACCCACATGGAAAGAACCTATATAAACATATATGTTTCAATATAGGTTATGATATAGTTTTTTTAATATATGTGACATATATAAAATTGGCCGTTTTCCTATATTATATGTACATAAATGCACATATATGTACACATATACATGCATACAGGTACCTACATAGGTACATATATGCACCTATATGTTCTTCTTACATAATAGTTTTTTTAGTTAGTTCTTAGTTATTGCCTTGATAATGTATGACAGCTGCCAAAGTGAGATATGGGCTATATATATGTGGAAATAAAGAAGCAGTACAGGAGACTTATATGGCCTGTATATTCACATATATGCACCTCAATTTTGCCTATATGTGGCATGTGTACGCATATATGCAACATATAAACTGCTTATAGGTCTCATATATGCGCATATATCCTCGGATAGGTTCTTTCCGTGTGGGCACAAAGTCAAGCACGTGGTTTAACGGAGTTCCATTAATCTTTTATGCCGTTTCGTCCAAACCTGGCGTTGCAGGGAGTCGAGTGTGCGAACAGGGTCCGCCGTGAACCGAGGACAGTTTATGCGTAACAAATGACCAGATTTTTGGAATTGACTCCTGTTGGATGCATACCTCGTTTCCAGATGTGGACGAGTGCCGAGACGACCAGGTGTGCGTCCGCGGCCACTGTCAAAACACCGAGGGCTCCTTCTTCTGCCACTGTGGGCCGGGTTTCAGGACGGCGGCGGCCGGAGACCAGTGTGACGGTACGAGACGTTCACCTCTCTTTACATGTGACAGCTGTGGCAGCTATGGCAAGGGAAATCTTTCATTTTGAACGGTTTTTGTGAATTGTGTTGAGTATTTCGATGAAAACCAGCCTCATTTGCAAAATTGTGTTTTAGCAAATGGAAAAAAAACACAAACTGTAAAGCCGCCCTGCAACATGCTGGCATGATTTGGTATTATTCCTCTTAAGATCCCGAAGTTGTAAACATATTCCTCCCAATGACCGGTGTGCTTGTCGTCGCTGTGCTCCAGATGTGGACGAGTGTGTGGAGGAGGCCAGGCCCTGCGAGGACGTAGGAGAGTGTGTCAATAACATGGGATCCTACACCTGCAGCTGTCCGCCGGGCTACCGGCAGGTCAACGGCACGAGCTGCAGAGGTGAGGACACACACACACACACACACACACACACACACACACACACACACACACACACACATAGAACCTCAGTGACTTCCTCTCCCGTCCTTCCAGATGTCGACGAGTGTGTGGAGGAATCGGAGCTCTGCTCCCCTCACGGCAGGTGTCTCAACACGGAGGGCTCGTATCGGTGTGTGTGTGACGGCGGCTTCACGGCCAACCTGGACACGCCATCCTGCGACGGTGAGAAGCTCCGACACGCCGGCGCAAGGCACACACGTTTTTAGGGGGGGGGGGGGGGTTCACTTCCTTGAATTTACTATCAACAGTTCCGAGATCAGTGGTGTGAAATCCACAGCGACTGCAAATCATGGCTTCCCAGAAGAACTTCAACGTCTCACGCCGGCTCGCAGCCGGCGAATGGTACATCAGACCTGGACGTCTTCTTCCAGAACTCTTGTCCTGGTCCTTACGTCCTCTTTCTTTGTGGTGAAAAAGCGGAGGTCTTGGGAGCTCTTCTGTCGGAGCCCCTGCTTTGCTTCCTCGAGCCACAGCTGACCTCCGGCTGCGTCTGATGCAACATGAAGTAGAATTTCAAACTATCCATTCACAACACTCAGAAACAACATGGACTAAACAAATATATAGATGAATAGTAAACTGTTCGTGTGACAGTTATGACACAAGACATGTCCACCTGAAGTAAAAGATTCTGAGTAGCACTCCTCCGGTGATGCTTCCTGTTGGCGATGCAGCCAATAACATCCATGCAATAAAGACGTGGAAAGTGGAAAGTTGCACATCTGTGTGCGGTGAATCAGTAAGAATATGAAAAGAACAATGTATGTATTTTTATTGTTATGTCCAAGCTGTTCATCATGAGCCTGGGAAGCACTGGAAGGAGCCAAACAGAAGACTTAAATCTTCCCCTGAAACCGAAACAGGCCAAGCCGACCGTCTCCTCGAGTGACGGACTTCATACGAGTCATTTCACGGGTTTGGGTGCTAACGGTTCTTGTCCAAACTACATCGGGATACTTTAAAACCCGTCATTAACGTCCGATGACTGTTTATCACATCGAGAGGTTTTTGGGACAAATAGCGCTTCAGTATCGCCGCTGAGCTGCACGTGATCTCATTTCTTTTCGTTTGGTCGGGTTTCCTTTTTTTTTTCTTCACCACCACGTCGCCCTGCCTCCACTTCCCCGCCGCAGACTTTGAAGAAGCGCTTTTCTTTTGCACTCCCGTCTCCTACCTCCTCCTCCGTCACGGCAGCGAGTCTGGGCCTCTCTCTCTCTGCCGGCGCTGTTTTTAAAGCCTGGTCCTGCTTTGCAGAAGATAGAGGGGGGTGAAAAAAAAAAACAGAGGAAAAGAAGCAGATGGAAGCCTTTGAGCTGACTGTCTAGACTTGGGGGGATATTTGTTGCTGTGTGCTTCATGATTTATGGGGGGGGGGGGACAAGTGAAAACGTCTGTGTTCAGCGTCGACGTTTAAAAAAAAAAATTAATTTCTGTTGGTTTCCTTCATGAAGAAAACATCAAGAAATCGTATACATCACAAAGCTACAAAACAAATAAAAAGCGCTCACGCTGACAAATCATTTTCTTCAAAACTGATTAAATTTAGCTTTGAGACAAAGGAGAATTTCTCCGTCAGACGCCGTCTCCATCCACTCTTCTCGTTTTGGAGCGTTTGCATTAACGCTGACGGTTTAAACGTTTCCACACGTGCGTGCCTTCTGTCACGACTGTGGTCCATTTGGTTCCAGGTGCACTGCAGGGGGTCCGTGTGCAAT
>NC_137662.1:22632241-22634741 GCF_963422515.1 Blennius ocellaris | reverse complement strand
TAAATCATTTACTTACATATTTCTGCAGCTTTCAAAATATGAAAACAGACGACGTTATTTCACGATATAGAAGCAGAGATAAACATGTGTTTTCCAACTACAGGCCAGTAGCCTTGCTTCCACTATTCACACAATATATTTGTAATCATGTTGCACAAATTCATAGACAGACATGAATTTTACACAATATATATTTTAAGCAGTAGTCAGTACGGTTTTAGAACCGATCGCTGCACATCAATGGTTCTTACAGTCTGCCGTTAACAGAAGAACGACCCACTGCTGTAGATGTAGAAGGCTTTTGATACAAGAGATCACATCTTATGACTTTATTGCTCAAATGTTATCTCTGTGCAGAAGATACCTCTTTATTTTACTCTGGGGGGAAATTGAACACCGGTGTTGGATGTAAAATACCAAAAAACAAAACAAAAACATGGTTTGATGAGAATAAATTACCACCAACTCTTGGAAAAACAATATTATCGATATTTAGTAACAGATGGGAAGACGTTGGTTGTTCAATGAACGTAGAAGAGCCACACGGTGGCGCTGTGGCTTCTCTTTGACGGCCCGACTGGGATCATTACTTGTGTGCTCATGGGTAATTTCTTCCAGCGTCGTCCGTGGAGCGGAAGGAGTGCTACTTCCGTCTGAACGACGAGAACCTGTGTGAGAGCGTGCTGACCAGCCACGTCACCCTGCAGGAGTGCTGCTGCACGCTGGGGGCCGGCTGGGGCGACAACTGTGAGGTGCACCCCTGTCCCGTCAACGGAACCGGTGAGCGTTTACAGCCTGGCTTTTTTTTTTTTAATAAAGTCCACGATGTCTCGTCACTCCTTCAGAGTAGGTGTGGAGTCGACAACCACTGTTTCCCACCAGTGACAAAGACAAACAAAATCCAACCACAGGTACAAGCAGAGTGTTTAATGAAGCCATGGAAAAACTCATTAAAGACCCCATTTTGTGTCATCGTTTGAATGAAATAAAGTATTTCTGTTTCAATTTTCTTTTAAAAAAATCTTAATTGTGAGCAATGTTTCCATATCAACGTTCCCATTTTGCCGTCCTTCTCCGTCTTCCACCATGAAAAACACGAGGCGTTGCCAGACAGCAGGTGCGGCGGTCACGTGACCCGGGATAATCGGCGGACGAGTGTCATAAACCTCCCCGCCCGCTACGAGCTGCAGCTGCTAACGACCACTTTCTGCAGAGCAAAACGACAATAGTCTGTCGTTTCCCGAGGACGGCCCGTGTGGGGAAAGTGTCCACATCCTTGATTTACTGGCGCAGCTCGCGTCTCGCCGCTGCACAATTGCTGTTCAGTCAGTTCGCTTCATTCGTTCCTTCCCTTGAAGGCGCGGGATGCCGGTTACTCCCGTATCGCCTCTGATTCGTGAACGGGCCGGAGTGGTGACCTCTGGTCCGTCGTCGGTTGCGACACCACGGCCGACCGTCGTGTGGAAGGAATGACCGGAACAGTTTCGTCTTGTGTGTCCTCTTTCAGACCAGTTTGACCAGATGTGTCCGTCGGGAAGAGGCTACATCCCCAGTGGCGACCTGCTGTATGGAGTGCCCACCTTCGACAGCTACAGAGGTGAGACCAGTCCAACACTGCGTCCCACACAGCACTTCAACTGACTCGCTCACATTTTCCACCCACTGGATTTAGATTAAAACCCACTTTTTAATCCACCCAAATCTTCTGTTATCGGTGCAGAGGGACTACTGATGAGATCTCAGTCACCTCAGACTGAGAGTCTTCTTCCCCCACTTCACCTCGTCGGCTGGATTTGAAAGCAATAAATTCAAGAGTGAAGCTCTGACAGACTGATAGTTTTGATCCCATCCAGTATTAAAGGGCTCATGTGATGCAGTATTCACTTTCTGATGGATTTCCAACAGTAATAATCGTCTCCATGCCTGGAGTGACACCCCACAAATAAAGATAGTGTGTCCTCTCTCTCTTTTAAAAAGTGTGTTGCTCCAACCAGCCAATCAGAAATCAAACCCTATATAGTGTCATCGGGGGTTCAGACAATCACGATCACGGGAGGCCCCTCCCCCTTTGACTCCTCCCAGCTCTGCTCTGGCACATGGCACCACGAGAGGAAGTACTTCCTCCTCTACCCAGGGCATTTGTGGGTGGAGCCAGTCCAGCTCACACAGACACAGCAGATTCTGAATGCAGCTCCAAGGATCCAATAGATAGTCTAATGGAGGGAAAATCAAGGAAAAGCTGGATTTGGAGCAATAAACTTTGAATACAACATTGTTGGACTAACAAGACTAACAAGACCACGTGAATATTTGCTGAATAAAACTGAATTACTGAAGAGCGATTATGTGAACAAGGAAATAACTCCTGACCTCACACAATCTCTATGTTGACTTTTCTGCAGCTTCTTCTTGCAGGTCTCGTCTTGTTCTACTTGTTCCATTCAAAGAGACGTAAAATACAGATAGCGATCGACCATGCTGGCTGATTATGGACAAATAT